>NC_134897.1:6423203-6458203 GCF_041734735.1 Babylonia areolata
GAGCACAGAAACCCCGTGATATTAGGTCAGGACATCCTTCTTTGGAAACCATCCTTGACACACGAGACGGAGAGAGGTGGGGGGGGGGATGGCCGAATACAAATCTATTGTTATTATTATTATCATTATTGTCATATTGATGGTGATAATGATAACAAGAACCGTGACACCAACTAGAACAAGAATAAATGAGAAGAAGAAGAAGTTCATCATATATATAAAGTTTTCAACCAGCTCAAAGCGCTTTACAGCAATGTCATGTTAACTGACCCCCCCCCCCCCCCCTCTCTCTCTCTCTCTCTCTCATCTCTCTCCTCGCTCTTCCCCTTCTCTCTCTGCCTCATCCTCGTCTGTATTCATATCGTAACATAATGTGGGTTTCAGCAAGCTTACATCATAATCATGAACACATGAATGAACACCTGGAACAAACAATGAAAGAACATGATACGGGAAGACAGAGAGATTAAACGAATAAGGAAATAGATTAATAGATAGAAAAATAGATAAGCACTAACCAACTGATTAACTAAATAAGTTATGTTTAAAACAAATAAATAGATACACGTCTCACATCTTATATCACAGATTGACACAAGTTTACAGTTGGGCCAACAACAAAGTGAGAGCTGTATTATCAATGGCTTCTCCAATGTAACGGGAAATCATTTATAGCTTAGTCTTTTGTGAAGGGCTATGACTCTCAAACTAGGAAACAAAATTGCACTGGGTCTTAGTCCTGCAGCCTTGAGGGACTATTTGGCCTTTGGGAACCATTGCAACGCCGACTGTCCTAAAACCCTCCTGGCCGAGAGAGTGGGGATGTAACTTGGGCAAGACGCTGGACTGTCCACTATAATCAAATTCTAGCCCAGACATTCGGGACAGCAGTTGCCTCCTCTGCTGTTCTGATGGTCATAGTCGGACACGAATGACTTTCATACACAGATACACATAATCAGCACAGAAATGAACAAGCATATAAATAAACACACAGAAACATGACAGTTCATCTAAATTAGCATTTTACAAGAACGCTGTGACAAATTATAAAATTGAACCATATTTAAAGAATACAGCAAATACACAACACAGGAAAGCACTGACCATGTTACGAATCAGCGCCCATGACTTACAAATCGAACAGGGAAGATATAAAAATACACCGAAAGAACAAAGACTGTGTGATACTTGTAACAGTTTAGAAGATGAGATTCACCTTTTAGACAATTGTGTAAAGTACAATACTTAGAGACACAGATTCCTAATCGATATATGTCGTCCAAATGCAAAGCCTAGTGAATTGATCCTTCTAACAGAAATACAGCCAAGGCTGGCGAAATTTGTTCATGAATGTTTCTCTTCTTAATATGCTCATGTTTATGTTTCATTGTGTCTTATAAACTTTAAGGTTTTATGACAATAAAAAGTATTCTATTCTATTCTATTCACAGATTAACTTTTTTTAAAGACGCAGAAGGGAAGAGAGCGAGTATTGCATTTCATGACAATCGATTCAGTACCCATCCGAGACGAAGAAGTCGCCATTGGAAGCCACAGCGACATCTGTCGGTTTGCAGAAGTGCTTGTCATCTTTTTTGGTGACGAATTTCTCACCGAGCGTCAGGTCAGGTTCCGTTTGCCCCTTTGGGATTCTGTACACCTGCAAATAGAAACGGACATATCCTGGCTGAGAGGTATACTCACAGACCTACTTATCTACAATTGGGTTCCAACGTCGGTTAGCCACAGGTTTCCTTCTCTGTCAACTGTCAAACCGTGAGGCACACACACACACACACACACACACACACACACACACACACACACATGGACAGAGGGACAGAGAGAAAAGACCGACAGACGGACAGAGTCTCACACATACCTGATGGGTTCCAACGTCGGTTAACCACAGGTTTCCTTCTCTGTCAACTGTCAGACCGTGAGGCACGTAGAAACTGTCACACACACACACACACACACACACACACACACACACACACACATACACACACACACACACACACACACACACACACGCACGCACACACGCACACACACACACACACACACACACACACCGTATCATAATGTGACATGAACTGAACTGATTAACTGATTCTACATTAGTGTTTATCACATCAGGTTTAGGCAAATAGTGTTTATTTGTATTTTAGAAAACAACAACAAATATAACTATCTTATTACTATTTTTTTTAAAAATCAGTAAAACGTGCTACAACCCATAAAACGTTGCCATTTTGTAATGCTCTCTTTCAAAATGAGACAAAATGACTTTACCGAAAGAATAAACATATATGGACAGACTGACCGAGACAGACAGATGGACAAACATGCATGCATTCCAAAGATCTACTCTGATACAAACATGTGTGTGCGCGTTCGTTCGTTCTTTTGTTCAACATCTATACACAATTGTCATTTTAGACGAAATGTGTGTGTGTTTGTGTGCGTTTGCGTGTGTGTTTATGTGTGCGCACGTGCTTGTGTGTGTGTGTGTGTGTGTGTGTGTGTGTGTGTATGTGTGTGTGTGTGTGTGTGTGTGTGTGTGTGTGTGTGTGTGTGTGTGTGACTAATGCCTGTCTGAATAATACAGAAAACGAATGATGTGTGGTTTAAGGCAGCTCTAAGCCAGTTCAACCCAGATTACCAGCCTGTTGTGCAAATGACTCCGTGTTTGTAAAGCGCTTAGAGTTTGGTCTCTGACCGAGGATAGGCGCAGTATTAAGAATCTATGTAAATCAAACAGAGATGTAACCTACCTGTTGGCACCATGTCATTCCTAAAGAGATGTAACTTACCTGTTGGCACCATGTCATTCCTAAAGAGATGTAACTTACCTGTTGGCACCATGTCATTCCTAAAGAGATGTAACTTACCTGTTGGCACCATGTCATTCCAAAAGAGATGTAACTTACCTGTTGGCTCCATGTCATTCCAAAAGAGATGTAACTTACCTGTTGGCACCATGTCATTCCTAAAGAGATGTAACTTACCTGTTGGCTCCATGTCATTCCTAAAGAGATGTAACTTACCTGTTGGCTCCATGTCATTCCAGAAGAGATGTAACATACCTGTTGGCACCACGTCATTCCAAAAGAGATGTAACCTACCTGTTGGCACCATGTCATTCCAAGAGAGATGTAACTTACCTGTTGGCACCATGTCATTCCAAGAGAGATGTAACTTACCTGTTGGCACCATGTCATTCCAAGAGAGATGTAACATACCTGTTGGCACCATGTCATTCCAAAAGAGATGTAACTTACCTGTTGGCTCCATGTCATTCCAAAAGAGATGTAACTTACCTGTTGGCTCCATGTCATTCCAAAAGAGATGTAACTTACCTGTTGGCTCCATGTCATTCCAAAAGAGATGTAACTTACCTGTTGGCTCCATGTCATTCCAAAAGAGATGTAACTTACCTGTTTGCACCATGTCATTCCTAAAGAGATGTAACTTACCTGTTGGCTCCATGTCATTCCAAAAGAGATATAACTTACCTGTTGGCACCACGTCATTCCAAAAGAGATGTAACTTACCTGTTGGCTCCATGTCATTCCTAAAGAGATGTAACTTACCTGTTGGCTCCATGTCATTCCAGAAGAGATGTAACTTACCTGTTGGCACCACGTCATTCCTAAAGAGATGTAACTTACCTGTTGGCTCCATGTCATTCCTAAAGAGATGTAACTTACCTGTTGGCTCCATGTCATTCCTAAAGAGATGTAACTTACCTGTTGGCTCCATGTCATTCCTAAAGAGATGTAACTTACCTGTTGGCTCCATGTCATTCCTAAAGAGATGTAACTTACCTGTTGGCTCCATGTCATTCCAAAAGAGATGTAACTTACCTGTTGGCTCCATGTCATTCCTAAAGAGATGTAACTTACCTGTTGGCTCCATGTCATTCCTAAAGAGATGTAACTTACCTGTTGGCTCCATGTCATTCCTAAAGAGATGTAACTTACCTGTTGGCTCCATGCCAATCAAACAGAGATGTAACTTACCTGTTGGCACCATGTCATTCCAGAAGAGATGTAACCTACCTGTTGGCACCATGTCATTCCAGAAGAGATGTAACCTACCTGTTGGCACCATGTCATTCCAGAAGAGATGTAACTTACCTGTTGGCAACATGTCATTCCAGAAGAGATGTAACATACCTGTTGGCCCCATGTCATTCCAGAAGAGATGTAACTTACCTGTTGGCTCCTTGTCATTCCAGAAGAGATGTAACCTACCTGTTGGCACCATGTCATTCCAGAAGAGATGTAACATACCTGTTGGCTCCATGTCATTCCAGAAGAGATGTAACATACCTGTTGGCACCATGTCATTCCAGAAGAGATGTAACATACCTGTTGGCACCATGTCATTCCAGAAGAGATGTAACTTACCTGTTGTGTACATGTCAGTCAAGAAGAGATGTAACTTACCTGTTGTCTCCATGTCATTCCAAGAGAGATGTAACATACCTGTTGGCACCATGTCAGTCAAGAAGAGATGTAACATACCTGTTGGCACCATGTCATTCCAGAAGAGATGTAACTTACCTGTTGTCTCCATGTCATTCCAAGAGAGATGTAACATACCTGTTGGCACCATGTCATTCAAAAAGAAATGTAACCTACCTGTTGGCACCATGTCATTCCAAAAGAGATGTAACCTACCTGTTGGCACCATGTCATTCCAGAAGAGATGTAACTTACCTGTTGGCAACATGTCATTCCAGAAGAGATGTAACATACCTGTTGGCACCATGTCATTCCAGAAGAGATGTAACATACCTGTTGGCACCATGTCATTCAAAAAGAGATGTAACTTACCTGTTGGCACCATGTCATTCCAAGATAGATGTAACCTACCTGTTGGCACCATGTCATTCCCGAAGAGATGTAACTTACCTATTGGCACCATGTAATTCCAGAAGAGATGTAACTTACCTATTGGCACCATGTAATTCCAGAAGAGATGTAACATACCTGTTGGCTCCATGTCATTCCAAGAGAGATGTAACTTACCTGTTGGCACCATGTCATTCCAAGAGAGATGTAACTTACCTGTTGCCTCCATGTCAATCAGAGATGTAACTTACCTGTTGGCACCATGTCATTCCAGAAGAGATGTAACTTACCTGTTGGCTCCATGTCATTCCAGAAGAGATGTAACATACCTGTTGGCACCATGTCATTCCCGAAGAGATGTAACTTACCTATTGGCACCATGTAATTCCAGAAGAGATGTAACCTACCTGTTGGCACCATGTCATTCCCGAAGAGATGTAACTTACCTGTTGGCTCCATGTCATTCCAGAAGAGATGTAACTTACCTGTTGGCTCCATGTCATTCCAGAAGAGATGTAACTTACCTGTTGGCACCATGTCATTCCAAGATAGATGTAACCTACCTGTTGGCACCATGTCATTCCCGAAGAGATGTAACTTACCTGTTGGCACCATGTAATTCCAGAAGAGATGTAACCTACCTGTTGGCACCATGTCATTCCAGAAGAGATGTAACTTACCTGTTGGCTCCATGTCATTCCAAGAGAGATGTAACTTACCTGTTGGCACCATGTCATTCCAAGAGAGATGTAACTTACCTGTTGCCTCCATGTCAATCAGAGATGTAACTTACCTGTTGGCTCCATGTCATTCAAAAAGAGATGTAACTTACCTGTTGGCACCATGTCATTCCAGAAGAGATGTAACATACCTGTTGGCTCCATGTCATTCCAGAAGAGATGTAACATACCTGTTGGCACCATGTCATTCCAGAAGAGATGTAACATACCTGTTGGCACCATGTCATTCCAGAAGAGATGTAACATACCTGTTGGCTCCATGTCATTCCAGAAGAGATGTAACATACCTGTTGGCACCATGTCATTCCAGAAGAGATGTAACTTACCTGTTGGCTCCATGTCATTCCAGAAGAGATGTAACTTACCTGTTGGCTCCATGTCATTCCAAGAGAGATGCAACTTACCTGTTGTCTCCATGTCAATCAGAGATGCAACTTACCTGTTGGCACCATGTCATTCCAGAAGAGATGTAACATACCTGTTGGCACCATGTCATTCCAGAAGAGATGTAACTTACCTGTTGGCTCCATGTCATTCCAAAAAACGATGTAACCTACTTGTTGGCACCATGTCATTCCAGAAGAGATGTAACATACCTGTTGGCACCAAAGCTGCTCAGCACCTGCCCCGTGTTGCCGTCCAGACGGACGATGGTGTCCTGCGGGATGCTGACTCTCTGACTCTCTGGCAGCATGTTCGTCTCGGCGTCAAATGTTCTGGGGGTCAAAAACAAAGACTGTTGCCTTGCACTGCCTTGCGGTGTGTTGTGATGTGTTGCCTTGTGGTGTGTTGTGATGTGTTGCCTTGCGGTGTGTTGTGATGTGTTGCCTTGCGGTGTGTTGTGATGTGTTGCCTTGTTGGTGTGTTGTGATGTGTTGCCTGATGTGTTGCCTTGTGGTGTGTTGTGATGTGTTGCCTTGCGGTGTGTTGTGATGTGTTGCCTTGTGGTGTGTTGTGATGTGTTGCCTTGCGGTGTGTTGTGATGTGTTGCCTTGCCGTGTGTTGTGATGTGTTGCCTTGTGGTGTGTTGTGATGTGTTGCCTTGCGGTGTGTTGTGATGTGTTGCCTTGTGGTGTGTTGTGATGTGTTGCCTTGCGGTGTGTTGTGATGTGTTGCCTTGTGGTGTGTTGTGATGTGTTGCCTTGCGGTGTGTTGTGGTGTGTTGCCTTGCGGTGTGTTGTGATGTGTTGCCTTGTGGTGTGTTGTGATGTGTTGCCTTCCGGTGTGTTGTGATGTGTTGCCTTGCGGTGTGTTGTGATGTGTTGCCTTGTGGTGTGTTGTGGTGTGTTGCCTTGCGGTGTGTTGTGATGTGTTGCCTTGTGGTGTGTTGTGATGTGTTGCCTTGAGGTGTGTTGTGATGTGTTGCCTTGCCGTGTGTTGTGATGTGTTGCCTTGTGGTGTGTTGTGATGTGTTGCCTTGCGGTGTGTTGTGATGTGTTGCCTTGTGGTGTGTTGTGGTGTGTTGCCTTGCGGTGTGTTGTGATGTGTTGCCTTGTGGTGTGTTGTGATGTGTTGCCTTGTGGTGTGTTGTGGTGTGTTGCCTTGTGGTGTGTTGTGATGTGTTGCCTTGTGGTGTGTTGTGATGTGTTGCCTTGTGGTGTGTTGTGGTGTGTTGCCTTGCGGTGTGTTGTGATGTGTTGCCTTGTGGTGTGTTGTGATGTGTTGCCTTGCCGTGTGTTGTGATGTGTTGCCATGCGGTGTGTTGAGATGTGTTGCCTTGTGGTGTGTTGTGATGTGTTGCCTTGAGGTGTGTTGTGATGTGTTGCCTTGTGGTGTGTTGTGATGTGTTGCCTTGCCGTGTGTTGTGATGTGTTGCCTTGCGGTGTGTTGTGATGTGTTGCCTTGCGGTGTGTTGTGATGTGTTGCCTTGCGGTGTGTTGTGATGTGTTGCCTTGAGGTGTGTTGTGATGTGTTGCCTTGAGGTGTGTTGTGATGTGTTGCCTTGTGGTGTGTTGTGATGTGTTGCCTTGTGGTGTGTTGTGATGTGTTGCCTTGAGGTGTGTTGTGATGTGTTGCCTTGCGGTGTGTTGTGATGTGTTGCCTTGCCGTGTGTTGTGATGTGTTGCCTTGTGGTGTGTTGTGATGTGTTGCCTTGCGGTGTGATGCGTTGTGCTGTGCTGTGTTGTGTTGTGTTGTGATGTATAGAATTGTGTAGTGTTGTGTCGTGTCGTGTTGTATTGTTTTGTGCTGTGCTGTGCTGTGCTGTGCTGTGCTGTGTTGTGTTGTGCTGTGTTGTGTTATGCTGTTCTGTGCTGTGTTGTGATGTGATGTGCTGTATTGTGTTGTGCTGTGTTGTGTTGTGCTGTGCTGTGATGTGTTGTGCTGTGCTGTGTTGTCTTATGCTGTGTTATGTGTTGTGTTGTTCTGTGTTGTGTTGTTCTGTGCTGTGCTGTGCTGTGCTGTGTAGTGTAGTGTTGTGCTGTGCTGTGTTGTGTTGCGATGTGCTGTGTTGTGATGTGATGTGCTGTATTGTGTTGTGCTGTGTTGTGTTATGCTGTTCTGTGCTGTGTTGTGATGTGATGTGTGGTGCTGTGCTGTGTTGTCTTATGCTGTGTTGTGTTGTTCTGTGTTGTGTTGTTCTGTGCTGTGCTGTGCAGTGTAGTGTTGTGTTGTGCTGTGCTGTGTTGTGTTGTGCTGTACTGTGATGTGTTGTGTTGTGTAGTGTTGTGCTGTGTTGTGCTGTGCTATGTTGTGTTGTGATGTGATGTGATGTGTTGTGCTGTGCTGTGCTGTGTAGTGTAGTGCTGTGTTGTGTTGTGCTGTGCTGTGCTGTGCTGTGATGTGTTGTGCTGTGCTGTGCTGTGCTGTGTTGTGTTGTGATGTGATGTGTTGTAATGTGTTGTGATGTGCTGTGTTGAGCTGTGTTGAACTGTGTTGTGTTGTGCTCTGTTCTATCGCATTGCACCACATCGCATCGTATTTCATTGTACCGTGCCGTACTGTGTTGTATTATATTGAAGTGAATTGGATTGGATTGGATTGGATTGGACTGGATTGTATACTTTAACCACAGCAAAATTCTCTGCGCGAAATTCGGGATGCTCTCCCCTGGGTAGAGCTTGCTACCCATTGTTTCAACGACAAATCTCTTTTTGCCATGGATTATTCTACGTACGAGCGTTAAGTGCATGCTGCACACGTGACCTCGGCTAATCAGTATATATCTTAATATCATTTCAATAAAGTTAGGGTGAATCTGTACATAATTATTTCATTTTATACCAGGTATATAACTGTATGGTAATGTATATCATATCAAACAAGATATCACCAAGGAGTAATAAATCAGTCCCTAACACCTGATTGATATGGAACCAGACAATTCGATGGCGAAGAATGCATGTTTCATTCTATCGAAATCAAACCAGATCACGGCAAAAACAAGGAATATGTACCTACCATCACCTTAAGTAAATATGACCCATGAGAGTAATATCAATTGTCATCTCAATTAAAACAAGGTAGATCGTTGCAAGTGAGTGCCTGTCCTTATATTTAACCCAGTTCAGGACAAAACAATGTGTTAATTATCACCTCATTTAAACAAAAAGTTTTGATGAAAGAAGTCATTTGACCATGGAAGGTATATTTCGGTGGAATATCTGAATAAACATCAAACAGAAAGGGAGTTTCATCTTCAGTATTCTGACATCGCGGACAGCGTCTTCAGTCATAACTGTCATCATCATCTTCTTCTTGATATTAATCAGTCATCACTGTCATCATCATCTTCTTCTTGATAATAATCAGTCATCACTGTCATCATCTTCTTCTTCTTGATATTAATCAGTCATCACTGTCATCATCATCTTCTTCTTGATAATAATCAGTCATCACTGTCATCATCATCTTCTTCTTGATAATAATCAGTCATCACTGTCATCATCATCTTCTTCTTGATATTAATCAGTCATCACTGTCATCATCTTCTTCTTGATAATAATCAGTCATCACTGTCATCATCTTCTTCTTCTTGATAATAATCAGTCATCACTGTCATCATCATCATCTTCTTGATAATAATCAGTCAAAATATAATGATTGAATAGATAAACAAATTGATATACAAATAGATCTAACAATAATGATAATAGTAGTCATAATGATAATAATAATAATCACAATGATAATAATGATAATGATAATAAGCTTTACCTCCTCGATACAGGGGCCCAGAGTGGGTTTCATCCTATATATTCTGTGGCGGGCGCAATAGCTGAGTGGTTAAAGCGTTGGACTTTGAGGGTCCCGGGTTCGAATCTCGGTAACGGTACACGATGGTGATTTTTCCGATCTCTCAGGTCAACATATGTGCAGACCTGCTAGTGCCTGAACCCCCATTCGTGTGTATACGCACACAGAAGATCAAATACGCACGTTAAAGGCCCTGTAATCCATGTCAGCGTTCGGTGGGTTATGGAAACACAAGAACATACCCAACATGCACACCTCCGAAAGCGGAGTATGGCTGCCTACATGGCGGGGTGAAAACGGTCATACACGTAAAAGCCCACTCGTGTACATAGGAGTGAACGTGGGAGTTGCCGCCCACGAAAGCAGAAGAAGAAGAAAAATCCTATATAATCTGACTACACAGTAAACGTGTTCAATAATCTCATTGTTTTCTTTCAAACAGCGCTTGTGCATCAATTCTGATTATCTTTTTTTCATACATTTATTCACTTCTGCCTACACAATCAATATCAATACTAATTACGGAGATATGACAGACTTTAAAAAATTTATCATCTCAAATTGGAGACGTACCACACATGCCTTTCACAAAAGACATCCACAGTAGTGTTGAATTCGGCGGCTAAACGCCCAACTCCACTTGGTCATGTACATGCAAGCTTGAAGACATCTCAGTTCAGTTCCCTACGCCATAATCCCTACAGCCCAGAACAGAGTGCGATGGCGAGGGGTCGTCGATGGCCTATGCTCCACCAGGAGCGATGGGCAAAATGAATGAATGACGCCATAATCACAGGAGGGCACCGTGGCACAACTGGTTAGGCGTTGGACGTTTGGTCCAGTGTTCACCAGTGATCAGAGTTCGAGACCCCGTTTAGGAATGGTTTTGTGTCAATGGGAAAGGCATTTTACCCCGATTTACCAAACTCCACCCTGATTTGAATGGACAGGGCGACTGGTTGCGGGGGAGGGGGGGGGGGGGGGTGGGGGGGTGGGGGGGTTCAAACAGCGGAAAAAGAGCATATGGCTCCGCCTTCCTATGCCGTGCCCCAAATACAGTGGGTATGAATTTCTTTCAAGCAGACAAACTAACAAACAAAAACTGAAAGACACAGGAGCGCCAGACTTACTCTTCGGTCCATGACCGATTGCCACGATGGAAAACGATGACGTCATAGGTGGGAGTGACGTCAACACCAGCAACTTGACCAAACTCCACGTCGGTGTATGGCCAGCCGGGGACCTGTTGGGGAACCTGTGGGTTCTGATAAAATCACCGATCAATCAATCAATCAGCTGTATAATAATGATGATAATAATGATAACAGTAATAATTATAATGACAATAATAATTCTTCTTCGTTCGTGGGCTGCAACTCCCACGTTCACTCTTATGTACGAGTCATACGTGTTTGACTGTTTTTACTCCGCCATGTTGGCAGCCATACTCCGTTTTCGGGGGTGTGCATGCTGGGTATGTTACTGTTTCCATAACCCACCCAACGCTGACATGGATTACAGGATCTTTAACGTGCGTGTTTGATCTTCTGCTTGCGTATACACACAAAGGGGGTTCAGACACAGGCAGGTCTGTTGACCTGGAAGATCGGAAATCTTCAACCTTTACCCACCAGGCGTCGTTACCGAGATTCGACCCCGGGACCCTCAGATTGAAAGTCCAACGCCTTAACCACTCGGCTATTGCGCCCGTCATGATAATAATAATAATAATGAGGTATATTATCATTATTATCATTAGGAAGAAGCAGAATGAAGATTGACACTCCCACACCGGTAGCTTATGACATCTAGTTTGAAAGTCATTCCTATATAAATATACAGTCATTCAAGTACGACGTACCGTGTACAGGCACTCACGCCAAGGCAGCAGGAGGTCAAGAACCACAACAGTTGATAAGACGGCAGACAGTCTGATGAAAAACCGTGTCTAGATTTATCGATCACTCACTTCAGTCCTTTGATGTGCGCTGTGGTGTATGTGTATGTATATATGCGCGCGCGTGCGTGTTTGTGCGTGTGTGTGTGTGTGTGTGTGTGTGTGTGTGTGAGCGCTCGTTGAACCTAATTCACAAGGTACGGTATTAAATGAATAACAGTAATAAAAAAAAATAATAGTAATAAAGAAAAACGACACTGATTTAATAACTTATTTCGCAATGATAGTAAAGATAATAATGATAATAACAACAATAACAATTATCGTTGGAGGGAAAATTGATAGTGAGAGAAAGGTAAAAGTGGGTGGGTAGGTACGCAGACACGCACACCACAAATACAAACGCAAATCACAAATACACACGCGCGCACACACATACAGATATGCACACATGCGTGTGCTTGCACACATGCATACATAAACGCGCACATGCACACACGATTACACACACGGACACATACAGACACATAAATACACACGCACACACACACACACACACACACGCACACACACACACGCACGCACGCACGCACACATACACACACACACACACGCACACACACGCACGCACGCACGCACACATACACACACACATACACACACACACACGCACTCACACACACGCACGCACGCACACACACACGCACGCACACACACACACACACACACACACACACACCCAGCAGAATCAAGGATATTCAGAGTGTAGAAATAGGCACTGAAAGAAAAGGAAAGAGTAGGAGACAGTGACACAAACAAACACTCAAAGGGAAAGACGAAGAGGAATCAGTAATATAGCATCCTAAAACAACATACACCCAGCACACCATCTAGACAAATTTGTTATTGGACATTAACATCTGTCTCAGACCGGGAAGACCTGTGTCACGCCACAGTTAACCGAAGCATCCAAAGAAACTGATCTGCACAGCACCTTTTTAATTGCGCAACCCGCATCAAAACATCTTAGGCCACAAACATCTGTCGTGACTGTCATTCGGATGAGGTGATAAACTGAGTTCCCGTGTGCAGCATGCACTTCGCGCACGTAAAAGAACGCCCCCCTCCCTTCCCCCCTCGCCCTCCCCGCACGCACACATCTGCAGGGTTTTCTCTGGCAAAAATCTGTAGAAAATCCACTTTGATAATATAAAAAAATATACTTTCAGATCACGCTGTCACCGACACAGCAGCCCGAATTTCGTACAGAAAGATATGTTGTAACAAAAAGCGATACAGCATGATACATTACATCACAATACAAACATCTGTCTCAAGTCACGAGCAACTGTCTTTGGCCACAAATATCTGTCTTCAGCCACAAATATCCATCTTAAGACACCACAAACATTTCTTAAACCATATTTTCTTACACATTCTCAGCCATAACCATCTGTCTTAGACCACAAACAAGTCATTGACGGTAATGCAACAAGCGATGACACCAAACTTACCCCCACCCCCCACACCCACACCCCCTACTCCTCCTCACCTGGGCAGACTGTTGTCTGTCCAAGTACCTGGCCAGAAACTCCTCAGACAGCTGGTCCGATCCTGCCCTGCTGGGGTCCGGCATGGCCAGTCCTGTGCTAATGCTGACCACCACACTGACCCACATCGTCCAGCACGGCGCCATCTTGAAGCCAGCAACACACTGCTGTCGTCGACTGATGAAGAAGCTGCAGTTCGACTCTGCTCTCTCTCTCTCGCTGTTGGCAGATTTCGTTTTCTGGGAAAGGAAAATCTCCGGTGGGACAGTTCGCTCGACAGCTGTACCCCTGGTCGTGCGGATCTTGAACAACTGCCAGCCAAAATGGTAAGGTTAGTTTAGAATCTGAATAACTTATGCCAGGGTGACGCAAAGCGCCTGGAAAAAGAAAATCGATCTTTCGGTAGCCTGGCAACCAGAATGGGCCAGCACCAGCGCGCGCGGAGTGACTGAAGGTCTGCTACACATTATCGATCAGAGGAATGGCGGCGCAACAGACGTCTGCTTCTGCAGGAGGGGTAGGCCTATCGCTCACTGACGGCCGTAGTTTGGGGAGGAAGATTGGGGGCTTTTAGAATACCATCTACGTTTTTCTGTTAGTCTTCTCTTTCTTTCTTCCTTTTCTTTTACTGTTTCTATTGCTAGTTGGGTTTTGGTGTGTGTGTGTGTGTGTGTGTGTGTGTGTGTGTGTTGTTGTTGTTGTTGTTTGTTTGTTTTTATTGGGGGGCGAGGTGGGGGTTGTTTGTCCTATTTTGAAATTGTTATTTTATCCAGCATAACCTTTCTGTCTTTTCAGTTTTTAATTTCTTTCATTCTTTCCTTCTTGTCCATTCAACTTTGTGTATGCATTTAGTCGTCAAATCCAGACCGATCAACCAGGACAAAGACGAAAGCTACACATTATTCTAACTGCCCTACCTCTCTCTCTCTCTCTCTCACACACACACACACACACACATACATAAATCAATGCAGTCTGCTTGGACTGAGGGCGGTCACTGATCCATTTCTTGAATATAAAGCCAAAAGGTACTGGGAATACTCTGATCGTGTTACATTCCCAATATAAAAGCCAATACAGAGGATTCACTTGTCTATCTATCTGATGTCAAACGCAATACAGTCCCCAACCCCACGACTCCTCAAAGTCCATCAGATCTGGCATACCGACACGAAGGGACGTCATCATGGCTTGGGTCTTCTGCAGCGTGTTCCTTGTTCAATTATGCGGCGATTTTATTGCTTATTTACTAATTAAATTTTGTTTGCAAACAAAACAACAATATATTTTGGCGGGAATATACAAGGATCTCAATTGGATAATCTCACAAAATTTCAATTTAAAAAGCAGCAAAAGCTGTATTGTGAAGGTTTAAATCAGAGAGAGAGAGAGAGAGTGTGTGTGTGTGTGTGTGTGTGTGTGTGTGTGTGATTTTTCACAGACGAGGTACACCGACGATTCAGGAACTGCAAATGTTGAGAAGTATTCATCGGCGCCGGGGGGGAACACTCTGAGTCGAAAGCTTGAATCATGGAAACTTCTGGAATCAACCCGGACGTGGGCAGGTTTCAGTTCTTTTCTTTTGTCCTCTCTCTTTGTTTAGTGTTAGCTTTTTCGGCATCCACGCTCGGTTGAGGCTTTCCTCGCTCTCAAGGGATTTTAGTTGGCAGAATTCAAGTCAAAACGCGCGCGCGTGTTTCTTTCTTTAATTGAACGAATTTTCACGCGCGCGCGTGTGTGTGTTTCTTTCTTTAACGTCTTTTCACTGAAAGTGACATTAGACGTGTCATGTCTCTCTCTTATGTGTGTGTGTGTGTGTGTGTGTGTGAATTTCATATTTATATTTTCATCCTTTTTCGTATCCAAATAGTTCCATCAAAAACTGGTTACTGTTTCCCATCATATGAGTGTGGAAGTTTCCTGGATGCAACTGTCACATTTTTTTTATATCTATTCCCGAACGTTCGGTTAAGTCAGAGGTATATGTTGCTAATGTCATTTGAGATAAAGACATTTTTTATGTGATATACTGAACAATAGCAGTTAATCGATATTTCTGTTGTTGTTGAAAATGGAACTTCTTTTAATCAGTATGGAAGTTACATTAAAACACACATCTCTCAATGCGCCTGTTAATCGGACATGGGCTGAAAACTAATTATTAGTAAGGGAGATACTTTTCTTTTAACAGATCTCACTCATCTGAAACATTACATTTTAAAACATGACTCTGGTTATGAAAAGGCTTTTGTGTTTTATACTCAGTGGGAAGGTCTCACACTATCTACATCTGAGAATGATGCTAACTACAACATCGACGTGTTTACTGCAACTGTCGGATATTCTAAAGAGGATAGTGCATTATGGAGAATGGGCATATCAACAATTGTAATCGACACACGACGAAGGCAGACATCTTGCAAGATGACATCGGTATGGGCATTCAATCAATAATTCGCGATAACATATACTTGACAGGATTCGAAGAAGTCAGCTAAATCTTATTCAGAAAGAGAATTGCGCATTGGCCTAAAAAAAAAAAGAAAGAAAAAAAAAGACTTAGTTCATAAATGTCCCCAACAAGCATACAAAATAAACAAAATTCGATTTTTTATTACACAATGATTGTCAGACACATGAAGTTCCATTGCGCATGTGTGAAGGAAGTGAACTCAGGCATGTCTGCCAAATTTGAAATCACACCAAACAGTTTGTCGTTGCATCCAGGCCCGAATTATCAGGAACGTCACTGCCGCTAAACGTACCTTTGGCACGACGGAGCGAAACTTTTGACTTTCATATGCGAATTCTACTCCTCTTTGGACAGACCCCGTCTCAACTACGGCAGTACGATACCTTGACAGGTCAGCCGCACAGTAGATGATATTTCACACAGAAGGTGCAGTGCTTGGAGATCTATACTCCTATCAACCGTAAACAGACGGTGCGTGTGTGTATGTCGGTCTGTGTGTGTGGGTGTTTGTTGCTGTCTGTGCATGTGTATGTGTCTGTGTATACTTGCATACACACACACACACACACATATATATATTTATATATATTTGTTTATACATACACATATTTTATATATATAATGTGTGTATATGTATGTGTATGTATAAATATATATATATATATATATATATGTGTGTGTGTGTGTGTGTGTGTGTGTGTGTGTGTGTTAAAAACGTTGCATACTGTGTTGTATTACAGAGAGGGGGGGGGTAGAGAGGGATATATATATATATATATATATATAGAGAGAGAGAGAGAGAGAGAGAGAGAGAGAGAGAGAGAGAGAATCAGTGTGAGCCTGTTGGATTAAGTAGTGAGTCTTGAAGGTTTTACCTCTGTTGTTTAGGTTGGCTGTGCTTTATAAATCTTCTCCCCATTTTTTTTTTTTTTTTTTTTTCCAATTCGTATTAAGTCTATTCACAACACAAACCGTTTACGCACTTTGCCAATAATAAACACACAATACATATGTGCGGGTATGAAGCATGGGAAAAGGCTTTTAATTTCAAATCACAGGAAGTGTGAAAGAAATACTTCAGTTTCAAAGACTCATGGTTTACGAGGGACAAAAGCTCATGACGGACACGACTGACAAAGATACACAATAAAGAAAAACGATTGATGCACAACTGACCGCTCACGCACACACACACACACACACACACACACACACACACACACAAGAATATATATCGTACTGACAGCCGGCACCTAATTATTGATGACAAAGATGTTCAAAATCTGAAGGAATTCATTTACAGGGTGTTATGTTAACAGATAGAGAGAGGTCCATAGACTGATTCAGTTCCTCTTTTAATTTCAAAAATTAATAATGATAATAATAATGATAATGATAAAATTAATAACGATCTACGGCAGGCAAAATAAAAAACAAATTTGTAAGAATTGTTGGGATAGGGGTGGGGTATCTCAATCCGATACGTTGAAAATGATTATCAAATAGTGCTATACCAACCAGAGTTGAATATTCGTTTACTGCCGATAAAAAATTCGATTCACCGTGAACGCACATATTTGCAAATCTGTTAATACTATCATATTATCATTACTGTTATTATTATTATTATCATCATCATCAACATCCTCATCACATATCCACATCACTGCTCTTCAAATCCTCTTCAGATATGGAGCCATCGGAACAGGGACTGCCCGGCGGGGATGCGCACAGGGACATCATCTTCAACTGCGCATGCTCTTCGCCCAGACTTTCCACTGACGAGTGGCTGTCTGATTGACAGCTCCGCAGCTTGTCAGTTACAGCCGTCAGCAGATCTGGGGATATGGGTTTGTTTCCCTTCGTGTTGGCGTTGTACCTGCAGCACAGTGCATGAGGAATGTGTCAGCATCGTCCGGAGGGCCTGTGTGGACACTGCACTGTAGCAGAGTATCAGTTAAAGTAGCAGCAATAGTTAGACCAGCAGAGGCAGTAGTAGTAGTAGTAGTAGTAATTGAGTAGTGTCTTAACGCTTGGCTTATATCTTGTCTTCAGTTTATCAAGTTTAGAGTTATACATGCGTGTGAATGACTGATTTGGAAGCGCTTTGATTTCTCTCTGCACAAGATTCAGAGCTATATGAATACCAAATATTATGATGATGATTAAGATTGACATAAGCTTACAGTTGGACCAAGAGCAAAGTGAGCTGCGTGATCAGTGGTTCATCCACTGCACTGGGAATCCATTTGCAGCTTAGTCTTTCGTCAAGGTCTGTGACCCTCAAACTGGGAGGACAAGATTCCACTGGCTCTTAGTGCACCAGCCTTGAGAGCTAGCAGGCCTTTGGGAACCATCCCAACGCCGACTGTCCTAAAGCCCTCTTGGACGAGAGAGTGGGGATGTAACTTGGGCACAACACTCTCCATCATAATCAAATTCTAGCCCGGGCTGTCGGGACAGAGTCGGACACGAGTATTATGCAGTAGAATTGGTTTTTGTAGTAGAAGCAGTAACAGTAGCTCCTCCCCGACTGGTATGCCCCCTTCCTTCACAGTCGGTCTTCAACGAGCAGGATGTCTTCTCTTCTCCCATTCGTCTGTATTGCATTGCATTGTACTGTATAATACTGCTTTATGATACAAAATATTTCTTTCTGTGACATAAGGGCTGCTCTTCTCGGGGACAGCGCGTCGTTTTTTGTTTTGTTTTGTTTTTTGTCTGCAGGTGAATTTGTTTCGTATCAAAGCGGATTTCTTTGTACGGACCCGTTTGTTGCCGTGGGTTCTTTTACGTGCGCTACGTGCATGCTGACACGGGACTTCTCATCCGAATGACAAGCATCCAGACCACCACTCATAGTCTTGTGATAGGCGGAGTCAAAAACTGCACACATTTGTTGTGATATAACACAGTGATACAATACGGGACTTGGAGCCGTGTGGAGAGCAGTCTGAACTTCACACATCTGTTGTGATATAACACAGTGATACAATACAATACGATACAACACACATAGCATAGTCACATATAACAGGCAAAGCAACAGGCAAAGCATGGTCACATATAACACGCAAACCTCAGCACACACAACATCAAACAGACAACACACAATGACAGACAACACACAGACAACACCACAGTCACATACAACACACAGACAACACCACAGTCACATACAACACACAGACAAAGCCACAGTCACATACAACACACAGACAAAGCCACAGTCACAGACAACACACAGACAACACAGTCACAGACAACACACATACAAAAAACACAGTCACAGACAACACACAGACAACACCACAGTCACAGACAACACACATACAAAAAACACAGTCACAGACAACACACAGACTACAACACTTTCACACAGACAATAAAAATTAGTCACAGACAACACACAGACAACGCCACAGTCGCAGACAACACACAGACAACAGAATACAGTCACAGACAACACATAGACAACAAAACAGTCACAGGCAACACACAGGCAACAAAACACAGTCACAGACAACACACAGACAACAGAATACAGTCACAGACAACACACAAACAACAGAATACAGTCACAAACAACACACAAACAACAAAATATAGTCACAGACAACACACAGACAACAAAACACAGTCACAGACAACACACAGACAACAAAACAGTCACAGACAACACACAGACAACAAAACAGTCACAGACAACACACAGACAACAAAACAGTCACAGACAACAGCAGCACACAGACAACGGCAGACACATAGCAGCACACAAGACAACAGACAACACACATACAACCAAACATAGACAACACACAGCAACGCACACACAACAACACACAGACAGCAACACAAGAGATAGCAACAGACAGACAGACAGCACCACACAGACAGCAACATGCAGACAGCACCACACTCACGCAACAGACAACACACAGACAGACAGCAACACACAGACAGACAGCAGCACCCAAACAGCAACACACAGACAGACAGCAACACACAGACAGCATGAGACAGGAAAAGACAGACAGCAACACACAGACAGGAAAAGACAGACATCAACACACAGATAGGAAAAGACAGACATCAACACACAGCAACACACAGATAGGAAAAGACAGACATCAATACACAGCAACACACAGATAGGAAAAGACAGACATCAACACACAGATAGGAAAAGACAGACATCAACACACAGCAACACACAGATAGGAAAAGACAGACATCAATACACAGCAACACACAGATAGGAAAAGACAGACAGCAACACACAGATAGGAAAAGACTCACAGCAACACACAGATAGGAAAAGACTCACAGCAACACACAGACAGGAAAAGACAGACATCAACACACAGCAACACACAGACAGGAAAAGACAGACAGCAACACACAGCAACACACAGATAGGAAAAGACAGACATCAACACACAGCAACACACAGATAGGAAAAGACAGACATCAACACACAGCAACACACAGACAGGAAAAGACAGACATCAACACACAGCAACACACAGATAGGAAAAGACAGACATCAACACACAGACAGGAAAAGACAGACAGCAACACACAGCAACACACAGACAGGAAAAGACACACAGCAACACACAGATAGGAAAAGACAGACATCAACACACAGATAGGAAAAGACAGACATCAACACACAGCAACACACAGATAGGAAAAGACACACAGCAACACACAGATAGGAAAAGACAGACATCAACACACAGACAGGAAAAGACACACAGCAACACACAGACAGGAAAAGACAGACAGCAACACACAGATAGGAAAAGACAGACAGCAACACACAGACAGGAAAAGACAGACATCAACACACAGCAACACACAGACAGGAAAAGACAGACAGCAACACACAGACAGGAAAAGACAGACAGCAACACACAGACAGGAAAAGACAGACATCAACACACAGCAACACACAGACAGGAAAAGACAGACAGCAATACACAGCAACACACAGACAGGAAAAGACAGACAGCAACACACAGACAGGAAAAGACAGACAGCAACACACAGACAGGAAAAGACACACAGCAACACACAGACAGGAAAAGACAGACAGCAACACACAGACAGGAAAAGACACACAGCAACACACAGACAGGAAAAGACAGACAGCAACACACAGATAGGAAAAGACAGACAGCAACACACAGCAACACACAGACAGGAAAAGACAGACAGCAACACACAGACAGGAAAAGACAGACATCAACACACAGCAACACACAGACAGGAAAAGACAGACATCAACACACAGCAACACACAGATAGGAAAAGACAGACAGCAACACACAGACAGGAAAAGACAGACATCAACACACAGCAACACACAGATAGGAAAAGACAGACATCAACACACAGCAACACACAGACAGGAAAAGACAGACATCAACACACAGCAACACACAGATAGGAAAAGACAGACAGCAACACACAGATAGGAAAAGACAGACAGCAACACACAGATAGGAAAAGACAGACATCAACACACAGATAGGAAAAGACAGACATCAACACACAGCAACACACAGATAGGAAAAGACAGACATCAACACACAGACAGGAAAACACACACATCAACACACAGACAGGAAAACACACACATCAACACACAGATAGGAAAAGACAGACATCAACACACAGACAGGAAAACACACACATCAACACACAGACAGGAAAACACACACAGCAACACACAGACAGGAAAAGACAGACAGCAACACACAGATAGGAAAAGACAGACATCAACACACAGCAACACACAGATAGGAAAAGACAGACAGCAACACACAGCAACACACAGACAGGAAAAGACAGACAGCAACACACAGCAACACACAGACAGGAAAAGACAGACAGCAACACACAGATAGGAAAAGACAGACAGCAACACACAGCAACACACAGACAGGAAAAGACAGACAGCAACACACAGATAGGAAAAGACAGACATCAACACACAGCAACACACAGACAGGAAAAGACAGACAGCAACACACAGACAGGAAAAGACAGACAGCAACACACAGATAGGAAAAGACAGACAGCAACACACAGCAACACACAGATAGGAAAGGACAGACATCAACACACAGCAACACACAGACAGGAAAAGACAGACATCAACACACAGACAGCAGCAGACAGACAGCAACACACAGTAAGCAATACACAGACAGCACACAGACAACAACACACAGACAGCAAGAGACAGGAAAAGACAGACAGCAACACAAGAGTCAGCAGCAGACAGATAACATACAGACAACACACGGACAGCAACACACAGACAGCAGAAAGACATCATACACACAGACAACATGCACACAGACAGCGACACACAGACAGCAGAAAGACATCATACACACAGACAACATGCACACAGACAACATGCACACAGACAACATGCACACAGACAGCTACACACAGACAGCAGAAAGACATCATACACACAGACAACATGCACACAGACAGCGACACACAGACAGCAGAAAGACAACATGCACACAGACAGCAGAAAGACAACATGCACACAGACAGCAACACACAGACAGCAGAAAGACATCATACACACAGACAGCAAGACTCAAACAGCAGAAAGACATCATACACACAGACAACATGCACACAGACAGCGACACACAGACAGCAGAAAGACATCATACACACAGACAGCGACACACAGACAGCAGAAAGACATCATACACACAGACAGCGACACACAGACAGCAGAAAGACAACATGCACACAGACAACATGCACACAGACAGCAGAAAGACAACATGCACACAGACAACATGCACACAGACAGCAACACACAGACAGCAGAAAGACATCATACACACAGACAGCAACACACAGACAGCAGAAAGACAACATGCACACAGACAGCGACACACAGACAGCAGAAAGACAACATGCACACAGACAGCAGAAAGACAACATGCACACAGACAGCAACACACAGACAGCAGAAAGACAACATACACACAGACAACACGCACACAGACAGCAACACACAGACAGCAGAAAGACATCATACACACAGACAGCAACACACAGACAGCAACACACAGACAGCAACACACAGACAGCAGAAAGACATCATACACACAGACAGCAACACACAGACAGCAGAAAGACAACATGCACACAGACAACATGCACACAGACAGCAGAAAGACAACATGCACACAGACAGCAGAAAGACAACATGCACACAGACAACATACACACAGACAGCAACACACAGACAGCAGAAAGACAACATGCACACAGACAGCGACACCCAGACAAAAGATAGACAAAACACAGACAACATGCACACAGACAGCGACACCCAGACAAAAGATAGACAAAACACAGACAACATGCACACAGACAGCGACACCCAGACAAAAGATAGACAAAACACAGACAACATGCACACAGACAGCGCCGCACAGACAAAAGATAGACAAAACACAGACAACATGCACACAGACAGCGACACCCAGACAAAAGATAGACAAAACACAGACAACATGCACACAGACAGCGCCGCACAGACAAAAGATAGACAAAACACAGACAACATGCACACAGACAGCGACACCCAGACAAAAGATAGACAAAACACAGACAACATGCACACAGACAGCGCCGCACAGACAAAAGATAGACAAAACACAGACAACATGCACACAGACAGCGACACCCAGACAAAAGATAGACAAAACACAGACAACATGCACACAGACAGCGCCACACAGACAAAAGATAGACAAAACACAGACAACATGCACACAGACAGCGACACCCAGACAAAAGATAGACAAAACACAGACAAGAGAGGAGCACTAACAGGTCCTGACAGCCGGGGTGCAGGGTGTCCATGGAGGCTTTGGAGAGCCCCGAGGACGAGGTGTCGGACCGCAGGGCCCCCTTGTCCCGCCACAGGTCACACGTCAGCAGGGACGGGTAGGACTGAACCGGGTGCCCCCGGCCCCCCGCTCCCCCGCGGTACACAGGCTGTGCCTGGTGGTTGATGTTCTCCTCCAGACACAGAGTGTCGTCTGCCAGCTCCGTCATTCTTTCTGAAAACAGCAGTGTTGAGAATAGTCATCCTTTCTGAAAACAGCGATGTTAAGAATAGTCATTCTTTCTTAAAACAGCGGTGTTGAGAATAGTCATCCTTTCAGAAAACAGCAGTGTTGAGAACAGTCATCCTTTCTGAAAACAGTGGTGCTAAGAATAGTCATTCTTTCTGAAAACAGCGGTGCTGAGACCAGTCATTCTTTCTGAAAACAGCGATGTTAAGAATAGTCATTCTTTCTGAAAACAGCAGTGCTGAGAACAGTCATCCTTTCTGAAAACAGTGGTGCTGAGAATAGTCATTCTTTCTGAAAACAGTGGTGCTGAGAATAGTCATTCTTTCTGAAAACAGTGGTGCTGAGAATAGTCATTCTTTCTGAAAACAGTGGTGTTGAGAATAGTCATTCTTTCTGAAAATAGCGGTGCTGAGAACAGTCATTCTTTCTGAAAACAGCGATGTTAAGAATAGTCATTCTTTCTGAAAACAGCAGTGTTGAGAACAGTCATCCTTTCTGAAAACAGTGGTGCTAAGAATAGTCATTCTTTCTGAAAACAGCAGTGTTGAGAATAGTCATCCTTTCTGAAAACAGTGGTGCTGAGAATAGTCATTCTTTCTGAAAACAGTGGTGCTGAGAATAGTTATTCTTTTTGAAAACAGTGGTGCTGAGAATAGTCATTCTTTCTGAAAACAGCAGTGTTGAGAATAGTCATCCTTTCTGAAAACAGTGGTGCTGAGACCAGTCATTCTTTCTGAAAACAGCGATGTTAAGAATAGTCATTCTTTCTGAAAACAGCAGTGTTGAGAATCGTCATCCTTTCTGAAAACAGTGGTGCTGAGAACAGTCATTCTTTCTGAAAACAGCAGTGTTGAGAACAGTCATTCTTTCTGAAAACAGCAGTGTTGAGAGTAGTCATTCTTTCTGAAAACAGCAGTGTTGAGAATATTCATCCTTTCTGAAAACAGCAGTGCTGACAATAGTCATTCTTTCTGAAAAGTGGTGCTGAGAATAGTTATTCTTTTTGAAAACAGTGGTGCTGAGAATAGTGATTCTGTCTGAAAGCAGCGATGTTGAGAATAGTCATTCTTTCTGAAAACTGTGGTGCTGAGAATAGTCATTCTTTCTGAAAACAGCGATGTTGAGAATAGTCATTCTTTCTGAAAACAGTGGTGCTGAGAATAGTTATTCTTTCTGAAAACAGTGGTGCTGAGAATAGTCATTCTTTCTGAAAATAGCGGTGCTGAGAATAGTCATTCTTTCTGAAAATAGAGGTGTTGAGAACAGTCATTCTTTCTGAGAACAGCGATGTTGAGAATAGTCATTCTTTTTGAAAACAGTGGTGCTGAGAACAGTCATTCTTTCTGAAAACAGTGGTGCCAAGAATAGTTATTCTTTCTGAAAACAGTGGTGCTGAGAATAGTCATTTTTTCTGAAAATAGCGGTGTTGAGAATAGTCATTCTTTCTGAAAACAGTGTTGTGAACATTCTTATCCTTTCTGAAAACAGATCAGATAAGATAGGATAAGATAAGAACTGATTATGTCATAAAGAGTTATTGCATCAGGTGCAGTAAGAAAAAGACAATTTACGCAACACACACATCATTAGAACATAACTTAATTAAGATTTTCGCATAGAAGCATTTCACATGTTCGCTTTGAGAAAAAAAGAAAAAGAAACTGTAACTGATAATCACTGGATAGTAATTATCAGTATAGATATACTGAAAGACACGACTGATAACATCACACATATCCTATTGCACGTTCATCCTGGACACCGTCACACATACTCAAGTAAAATATCATTTAAGAAAAATAAACGAAGTGCAACCTATTGTGTGCATGCGCTTTCACATGTACTGCAATTCTGAGCAGTGGTCAGTGTGCATAGGGATCAAATATTATACGCAAACGTCTTCCACTGACATATGTCTACAGAGAAGAGAGATTGTCCATATATCTCTTCCGGTCTGTCTCAACTCCATTTCCCCTCTGCTTGAAGCCTCTTCTTTCTCTCACTCCTCTCCGTGCCACCAGCTTGCTGCTCGCTATTCTTTCGCATCGTTTCACTTATCTTTCCTTTCTTAGCGCGCACGCACGCACATAACACACTCCCTTTCCCACACAAGCCCCCCCCCACCCCCACACACCACACCAGTCTGTTCCCACTTGTGACTCACCACCCCCTCCTTCCTCCCCCCCCCCCCCCCGCCCTCACTCACCGTCCTCATTGTCATGGCCAAAGGTGTTGAGACTGGCGTAGGTCATGATGTTGGTCACCTCATCATTGACCCGCTCTTCACTGAGGGTGCGGTTTGGTCGTCTGCTCAGCTGGCTACCCACGTGAGGTGTGTTGTCCACCCGCTTCTTCCGTAGCACCTGCCGGGAAAGGGGGGTTTTGTCTTAGAATTTAGTAGTTTGTAGGTGTGTATGTGTATTGTGTGTGCATTTATGATGAAAGTAACACACGCACACACACACACACACACACACACACACAGACGCGAAACAGATCATAACCAGAAACCTGAAGACAAATAACATAAGTACAGTTTCAGTTTCAGTTGCTCAAGGAGGCGTCACTGCGTTCGGACAAACCATATACGCTACACCACATCTGCCAAGCAGATGCCTGACCAGCAGCGTAACCCAACGCGCTTAGTCAGGCCTTGAGAAAAGAAAAAAACCCAAACAAACAAAAAAAACAAAAACAAACAAAAAAAAACAGGGGAATAAATAATAGATAAGCTTACATAAATAAATAAATAAATGAATAATAATTATAATATAGAAAAAGGTAGTAGTAATAATAATAGTAATACTAATAAAATGATTTTTTTTTTAAAATAAAAAATATAAATAAAAAAAAATAAAAAAATAAAAAAAAATAAATAAATAAAAATAAAAAAATAAAAAAATAAATAAATAAATAAATAAGACAACAATGGTGATAAATAAGCGAATAAATGTAAAACATGAAGACACACATTCACACACACACCCACACATGCACAACAGAAATCCACCAAACATGCAGTTTCACAGATATGAAAGCACAGTCAAATACATATAAACGTACATGAGCTCCAACACACACACACACACACACACACATTACCTTGCACCTCCTCTACCCCCCTCCTCCACACACTCATTTCTAGTCTACGTATCGCAGCTTCCACGGCACACACACACACACACACACACACACACTCACACACACAAACACACACTCACAGAGATGAACACTGACTTGTACAAGCACACACACATACGCCCATATCTCCCACCCCCAACCCCACACACATATATACAAAGATATACACACATACACACACACACACACACACACACACACACATATATACGTTCCAATATCCTGTTGCTCCCACAGTGTAGGCATGCATATACTCACATACCTCATCCTCTACCCCACCTCCCCCCGCACTCCCACCTCCTCACACACACACACACACACACACACACGTACACAGATCTCTCCTGACACTTGTGTACACTTACACTCTCGCGCATTCACAAACGCACTCAAAAGCACAGACCCACACATACACACAAACACACACGCACAGAGGCTGCCACTGACTGGCCGCAAGAGGGATGGGAAAAGATCTCTGATGCCAAAAACGTGGCGTCTAGTGTGTTGCTCAGTCTATTGTATTTGGAAAGGCCCACAGAGACTCTGTTCCGTTTTGAAGAAATTTGCGCAATGTTGGTTTGGAAATGATGCCGATATTTGTTTGATTTGCAAAGCATCGTGCTCTACCTTTCATGTTAGACTTGCGGCCGCTCCCTCTCTCTGCTTTTATTTCTTTGAGGCGATCGATGGTGTGATGGCCTTGTACCTGTTCTTTTTGGTATTCTTTGATTTTTCTGAGGATTTCCGATTTTCCTAGATGTAGGCCGCTCGTTGGTGTTGCGTTACCAGCAAGTCTGTCAGCTCGCTCATTTCCCTTAACACCTGCATGTCCCGGGCAGTATGACCATGTGAGTTTTTTAATCTGAAAGTTGCGCATTGCCTTATGCCACTCTGGGCTTCCCATTCCGTTTTCAATTTTCTGTATGAGGTTCATTGAGTCGGTTAGAATCATGGCATGTTGGTTTCCGGGCGTATGGATGGACGATAGCCACTGGAGGGCATGTGTCGCAGCTTCAACTTCCATCGTTAGGCTGGAGGTTGTGACTTTGTAGGCAGCATTCTCTTCCCTAACTGTTTTTCCATTTTGTTTCGCAGTGAATCCCCAACCGGATTGGTCTTTGGTGATTGAGCCATCTGTGTATATGATGATGTCCTCTTCTCTACTGTTTTATTCTATGAGTAGTTTCACTAAGTACAGAAACATAATAATGATATAAAAACAGGAAGAAAAGTCGGACAACAACGGTGGCAAGCAAGGAAGATGGCAAGTGAAGGGAAAAAGTCCGTCCCTGTCACCGTCACTGGTCCCGAAACCTGGGGGCCGTGCACTTGATGAAGGCATTGTCACTGATGAAGGCACTGTCACTGATGAAGGCATTGTCACTGATGAAGGCATTGTCACTGATGAAGGCATTGTCACAGGCATTGTCACTGATGAAGGCATTATGATGAAGGCATTATCACTGATGAAGGCATTATCACTGGCATTATGATGAAGGCATTGTCACTGATGAAGGCATTATGATGAAGGCATTTTCACTGATGAACGTATTATCACTGATGAAGGCATTATCACTGATGAAGGCATTATGATGAAGGCATTAACACTGATGAACGTATTATCACTGATCAAGGCATTATCACTGATGAAGGCATTATGATGAAGGCATTATGATGAAGGTATTATCACTGATGAAGGTATTATCACTGATGAAGGCATTATGATGAAGGCATTATGATGAAGGTATTATCACTGATGAAGGTATTATCACTGATGAAGGCATTATCACTGATGAAGGTATTATCACTGATGAAGGCATTATCATCATGCTCTGTTTCTGGTGCCGGCTTGGGACAGGGTCGGAGTATCTGCAAAGTTCTTTTTTGTCCACTCAGCGGTGATGTCTACCCACTTTTCCCCAGAGCTTTCATGGTGTTGGAGAAGTCAGGTCAGGGGTTCTTTCCCGCTATGGTAACCATATGACCCAGTACTACCTGCCGCGCGTTGCCTAAGACAACAACACGAAGAACATAACGATCATGACGAAGACGGCGATGATAACGTGGACGCCGATGAAAATGATGATGAACTCGACGACTAAGATGATGACGACGACGAAAAAAACAAGAAGGACGATTCCAACGACGACCACATCAACAATGACGATGATGACACCAATAATACCGACCACAGTACACAGCGACAATGGGTGAATGCCAAAAAAACGAGAGAAATGCGTAAGAAAATGCCAACACAAACAATAACAAAGATGGAAAAGACAACACAAGAAGCAAAGCCGTTATGGCTTATGTGTGACTCCAATCAGAAATGAGTTTGTCGAAATAAAAACTGTGTGCCTGACGGAATTGGAACTTCTTCTTCTTCTTCTGCGTTCACTCGTATGCACACGAGTGGGCTTTTACGTGTATGACCGTTTTTACCCCGCCATGTAGGCAGCCATACTCCGTTTTCGGGGGTGTGCATGCTGGGTATGTTCTTGTTTCCATAACCCACCGAACGCTGACATGGATTACAGGATCTTTAACGTGCGTATTTGATCTTCTGCTTGGATATACACACGAAGGGGGTTCAGGCACTAGCAGGTCTGCACATATGTTGACCTGGGAGATCGGAAAAATCTCCACCCTTTACCCACCAGGCGCCGTCACCGTGATTCGAACCCGGGACCCTCAGATTGACAGTCCAACGCTTTAACCACTCGGCTATTGCGCCCGTCAGGAATTGGAACGATTCCACATAGAGAAACTCAGGTCAATCGGTATTTCATTGTTCGATCATGATATTGATCTATCAAAGTATCAAACTGTCCAGCTTGGACAATTCATAACAAGAAATTCAAACGTTGTGCAACATTTTCGCACCAACCGATTCCCTGCAATATTCTGGTAATTTCTGCGAAAATCTGACGATGTGTAAACTGAGAAAATCGATCTGATTTTTTGTTGTTGTTTTTGTTTGTGCTCATGTCATTGTCAAAAAACGATCGTTTGTGGAACTGAAAACAAAACCGGGCAGTCCTGATGCGGTATTTCACTAACATCCAAATAACAAACTGTTATACGTTTGTATCCGTGCATTTTTTTTTTTTTATCTATTTCCTTCCACTCAATGACTTTTCCTCTCAGATACTTCAGAAAGTTTTCGTGTGCTGAACGATTCCTACTGACTTGGAGGCAAGATGGCAGACGAAGGAGTTTAAAGTCTTGTCGCCAACTCGAATGTTGATCAGCTCATTCTTGTTGTTGTTAAAGTACCTTCTTCATAATGTTGTTTGCAATAAACAGGACGGTGGTGTAGTTATTGTCATTCTGTCCAGTGGAATGCCACGCTGTCTTTAAACCATAACAACCCAGAAAATACCCCAGGAAATACTGCAGATCCGGACGCTTAACGAAATAAAACGTTCACTATAAATACGGTTGAAACCGGTAGACTTATACCTCTGTTGTAAGAATGTATTGAACGAAGCAATGTTTTGCTGTTTTTACGCCAAATCTAGTGCTTACAAAATATTTACAGAGAAATTAGATTTGGTTTTTTTTTAACGTTTAACACACACACACACACACATACGGACGTGTGGGTGCCTGCATGCCTACACGCATACATATTCATTCACTCAGACAGATAACCAAAACAGTTATTACATAGAAGTACATGGTATACTCACGTAAGCCAAAAACAAAAAAGGCACAACACAACACACATGTACAAAACCACACTTGGTCATCAAAAATCATGACATAGACACACGACCATATACTTTTAACAGTGGGACAAGCACAAAAATGTCCACCAACTGGGATGACAGGCAGATATAAATGAAATGAATTTGAATATTGTTTCCTGAACAGAAAAAAAAATATACAAATAACAAAAACAGGACAAGCACAAAAATGTCCATGAACATGCTGATTTAGTTGACTGTGAAACGAGCACCTGGCGAAGGCCTGTGTCATTGGTGATGATGTCCCCATCACTGGCATGGAAGGTGGCGCACTTTCTCTTCAGCAGCTTGTCCTGTTGGAAGGACAGACGGACCTCCGTGTTGCTGCGGGCAAACTCCTGTCACAGTATCAGTATCAGTATCAGTAGTTCAAGGAGGCGTGACTGCGTTCGGATGAATCCATATACGCTACACCACATCTGCCAAGCAGATGCCTGACCAGCAGCGTAACCCAACGCGCTTAGTCAGGCCTTGAGAAAAAAAAAAGAGAAAAAAAAAGAATAGAAGTAAATAAATATTTAAATCAAAAATAAATGAAGGAACTAAAAATGATAAAATAAATGAATAAGTAAATTAAAAAAATAAAGATAATTATAATTATGACAATAATAGCAATGGTGATGATGATGATGATGATAATAATAATAATATAATAAATTTAAAGACAATAATGATAATAAATAAACAAATAAATGCAACACACACACACACACACACACACACACACACACAACAGATATGCAACACACATGCATAACAGATATGCAACAAACATGCAGTTTCACAGATATGAAAGCAGAAACAAAATTAATACACATAAACGTACACGAGCCCCGACACACACACACACACACACACACACACACCGTCTCCCAAATTACCCAGCCACACATCGTCACTGCCACACAGCACTGGAGGAAGGTACAGGGAAGAGAGAAAGAAGGGAGGGGAGGAAGAGATGGTGGAAGGAGAAAGGGAAGACAGAAAACTGAAGGAAAGAAGAGAAAGAGAGAACAGGAAATGGACGAAAGCTATACGAGAAAGAAAGACAGGAAAGGAAGGAAGGATAGATAAAAAGAAGAGAGGAAGGGAGAGAGGGAAACGGAAGGATGGATGGAAGGAAGGAAAAAGAGAAGGAAGAGAGGAAGGGAGGGAGGGAAAGCAAGGGAAGAATGGATGAAAGGAAGGAAGGCAGGAAGTGAGAAGAGGAAAGAGAGAAAAGAAGAAAAGGGCGGGGGTTGGAGGGTGAAGGAATGGAGAAGAAAGAACAGAAGGAAGGAGAGAGCAAATGAAATAAGGGAGAGACAGCGGAAAGAATGAAGGAGTGAAAGAAGGATAGACAGAAGGAAGAGAAGAAGGGAGTAAAGAGAGAATGGAAGGAAAGAAGGAAGGAACTGAGGAAAGATTGCAGAGAGGAAGGAAGGATGGATGGAAAGAAAGATGATAGGAACAGAAAGAAAAGAAACGAGGGAAGGAGAGAAGGGAGGGAATGAGTGAGAGATGGAGGAATGAAGGGGTCCTAGACGAACAGAAAAGAAAATAAAGGAAGGAAAAGGAAGAGAAGACAAAGAGAAAATAGAAATAAAGAATGCGGGAATGCCTTCTCTGAAGATGCTCAATCGGATAAGACAACAGGAGTTCACCAGTTGTAACAGGGGCTTCCACTGCGCTGCCATCTTATTTTCTCTGATCTGGTTTGAACTTTTAGTTGAAAGGCTTCCCCCTGTGCTGCTTCAGGATTGCAGTCTCACTTGATTTGCATCAAGGCAAGTTCGTGTCATTTATTTAGAGACACATATCCTGATCACTGGTCGTTAGCAAAAAGCACACATGATATACTTCAACAAAATCGGAAGACACACAAGCACGTTTAAACAACAACAACAACAACAAAAAAGATGAAGCCTTGGCTCACAAGTGGTGTTTACGGATTAAAACAGGGCAAAAACAAACAAACAAGCAAACAAACAAAAAGAACTAACTAAATAAATAGTTACATAAATAAATGGGAAAAGAGGAACCAGAGACAAACGAAATATGGTTCACTCAAGAAAGAAATAATATATAGTCTTTTAGTATTTAAACTAAATTTGGTGTTGACAATGTATGTACATAGGAAATGATTCTGTTAAAACATTAGCAACTGCTACTACAGCAACAGCATCAACAACCACTACTATTGCCGTTACTGTTGTTGCTGCAGTTGCTGATGCTACTGTTACCATCTTAACCACTACTTCATCATAATGTCATCTTTTAGCCTGTATGATCATACACAACTATTCCTGCTGCTCTTCCTTCTCAACAATTACAACTGCCATTACTACAAATAATACTACTGTTGCTGTTGCAGCTACCACTGCAACTGCCACACAACCACGAATACCACACCATGCTGTCATCTTATCTTTATGACCACTGTTGTTGCTGCTGCTACTGTTCTTCCTTAACTAGCATTACTACCACGAGTAGCAAGAGGATGGTGGCAGAGTGGTTAAAGTGCTCATCTGTCAACACAGTGGCCGTGAGGGTCTGGGTTCAAACCTCCTTCTCGCCCTTTCTCCCAAGTGGAAAATCAAACTAACCGTCTAGTCTTTCGGCATGAGACGATAAACCGAGGTCCCGTGTGCAGAACGCACTTGGCGCACTGAAAAAGAACCAATGGCAACGGCAGTGTTGTCCTCTGGCCTAGCAGATGTGGTCCAGCGTATATGGATTTGTTCAAACGCAGTGACGCCTCCTTGATAAACTACCACTACTGCTGCTGCTACTATGCTGGCACCGCTACAGCTGCACGTGCTACCTACCGGTTCCCGACAGCAGTCCCCAGCCACAGGCCCGGGTCCCTTCCTCCTGGACCTCAGTGCCTGCTGTTTCTTCAGGGACGACTTGTGCAGCCAGGACCGCGAGTCCTTCTTGAACTGCACATCACACACACGCTGCGCCACCCTCCTGACCTTTCACAACAGCTCAGGGAGTCAGCTACAACTAAAGGGCTGACGGTTGTTAGGTGGTGAGCTCGTGTCCTGCTTGGCCGTATTGTCTGCCGATGAGTATGATTCTCTGTGTGTGTGTGTGTGTGTGTGTGATTCTCTCTTTGTCAAACGAATGAGGATTGTTACGTCGTGAATTCAAGCTCTGTCGAGTTGTAGTCTTCCCCCGCACCTCCCTCTCTAACGCCAGTTAGATAATAAATTAAAAAATGGTTCGATTGTGGTGTTATTTTCTGTTATTTGAAATCTTAGCAGGTTTGCAGATCTGTGCACGCACACACACACACTCTCTCTCTCTCTCAGATGGTAGGGGGAGACAAGAGGATGTGACAGAGAAAAAGAGAGAGGTGAGATGAGAGAAAGAAACTGAGAGCGTGGGTGAAGAAAGGGAAGAGAGAATGGGAGGCAGGGAACGTGCCTGTTCCAGAAATACTGATAACTGTGTGGATACTTGTATTCCGCCTCCTTGTCTTCCATACCCTCCACTTACCTGTTTACCCTGGAACTCCATGAAGTAGCACGGGGAGTTCTCATTGTAGCTCATCTCGCTGTCCAGAAATCGCCGCAGGACGGCGCTCTTGTCCACATCCTCGGCTCTTGGCTTGGGGTTCTTGTGCAGCCAGACTCTCGAGTCCTTCTTGAAGCCAGGGGGAAGCATGGGCACTGCACTGCTGACCGTGGATCTTCTTCTTTTCCCTCTTTCTCCTTGCCTTCGCCGCTTCCTTCTGGCTTCTAGCATCGTGCGGCGTCATCGTGGATGAGGCAGCTTTTTGACGTAGGCGATGACGTAATCGTGGCTCAGGCCGCTTTTTGACGTATGCCGTGACGTCATCCTGGAGCAGGCTGCTTTTGACGCGTGCAGTTGGTGTCCTTTATGACTGAAGACGCGAGAAGATTAAAAAACAATTCATTTCTTTGTCAGTTTCGTTGTTTATCTATTTGCTTCGTTATTTGTTGGTTGGTTTTCATTGTTTATTCGTTTGTTCATTTCTTTAATTTTGTTTACCTGTGTTATCTTAATTTATTCTGTGATTCATTTATATGTCCTGTCGTCTTAGTCGACGCGTGTGTGTGTGACTTAGCATAACGCAATGCGAATCGTTAACAGATGGTGGCCATTCCAAAACAGTGTTCACTATTTCTTCTCCAGTCCAAGCAAAGTGTCATTTTTTTTCTGTTTAAACTGAATGAATCACTTCATCTGCCGATCTTTCGATCAATCAGTAAACCAAGAAAGTTTTGGCCAAACCGCAAGAAGATTAA
>NC_134897.1:6463203-6468203 GCF_041734735.1 Babylonia areolata
ACATAAAAACAGGTAAGAGTACACACATATGTCCACAATGTGTCAGATATGTGATTCAACACAGCGATCACAAGAAACTGTTTTGAAAATAATTATTTTCAATTTGATAAATATCAGCAGGTCTCTTATTTATTCCTTTAAAATATGGCACCAGTATGCCTATTACACATGACTTATTGCAACGAAAGGAGCATTGACAAGTCCCCGATTTCTCATGAGAATGTAGAATGTTGGTTGGCTATGCATATACACGATATATTTTTAACATTGACAAAATTATAATAATAATATTCATATAGCGCTGAATCTTGTGCAGAGACAAATCTAAGCGCTTTCACACCAGTCATTCACACGCGTGCATAACTCTAAAGCTGAAGAAAGTGAAGACCAGGCAGAGGTAGATTAAAAACAACTAAAATAGAAGATCGATCCCTAAGGTAACTTTGGATTCCTTTTTCATGTGGTAAGTACGTTGTGTGTAAGGATTGTCTGTAAGGGCGATTTAGATATCATCAGTTATATTGTGTACAGCGTATACAATGTGTACAGCGTGCTTCATAAGCCCAACTATAAAGTGTAAGGCGGAGTGATCATTTCTGTCTCAGCTGTTTATCATCTGGTTTACGTTTCAGGCTGAAGTGCGGTAGGGGAATGCTAGTGAGAAGAGTGCTTGGCTACACTATGGAATCCTGTGTATAAAATGGTATCCTATGTCCAGTGGTGGCCTTGAGGTAACGCCTCTGCCTGGGAAGCTAGAGGATCTGAGGGCACTGGGTTGATTCCCACACTCGCCCGTATTTTCTACCCCTCTACTAGACCTTGAGTGGTGGTCTGGACGCTAGTCATTCGGATGAGACGATAAACCGAGGTCCCGTGTGTTGCATGCACTTAGCGCAGTAAAAGAACCCATCGTAATAAAAGGGTTGTTCGTGGCAAAAATCTGTAGAAAAATCCACTTTGATAGGAAATTACACTCACATGCACTGAGAAAAAAATAGTGCGACGCGCTCTTCCTGAGGAGAGCAACCCGAATTTCGCACAGAGAAATGTGTTTTAACAAAAGAGTAATACAATACCCCGCTATTCAAAATGGGAACGAGCAAATGCAAACTCACACTTGTTCTCTGTGGAGATTTTTCTTTTTTTTTCCTTTTCTCCCTTTTTATGTTGGTGTTTTTATTTGATAGCCTTGTAGTAACCAAAAGCTTCAAGTACTATTATTTGCAACTTATAAGAATCCTAAAACGATCAGGATTTGAACAAAAGCTTGACATACACAGAATCCACCGGTCGTCTTTCGCTCCAATATACCTGCTTTTAAAACCGACAACCACAGTTTCTGTAACAACACTTGCATGACGTCAGCATGCCATGGCGGAACTCTAAACCCAGCATCCACACAACAGGGAAAAACACAGACTCTGCCGCTCTCAACACGTCCAGCACGTGCAGCACGTGCTCAGAAGTGTGACACGACGTGTCCCCGCATTGCACGTGCAGGGAAAACTGCAGCAAGAAGGGGAGGTTGAAGACGATGGAGATGAGGCAGGCGAAAGTGGTGTCAGTGTATTCGTGGGTGAGCACGATGCCATGGCTCCTGGCCCGGATAGCCCTCACGGCCATTCTCTCGTCAGCAGGCCGGCAGCATCGAGACAGGAACATGAACAGCAGAGATCCCGCTAGAAACAAGAGAGGCACAAAACCGAACAGCCCTATCAGAACGACGATGGTTGGGAAACTCCATTCCTTGTGGACACAGGGCTCTGTGAAAGAATCGCTCGTCACCAAAGAACGCTTCAGGAACACAGGCACCAGAGCCAAGCTGCCCAGAAACCAGGGCAACAACACACCCACAAGTACCACTCGTCTCTTGATAGCCGGAGTCACGTCGTGTAGCATGGTGACGGCGTATTCAATACACAGAGCAGACAGCGTCAGTGAAGCGATGGTGGGCATGACGAACTCCTGCAGACCGTACGTGAAGAACATCAGACTGCAGCCGTATATCCACTGGCCTCTGTGAAAAGCCACGGATGTGTCAAAAGGGAGGTAAATCATTCCGATGAGCAGGTCAGCCAATGAGAGGCTGGCTACCAGCTGGTATTTGGCAGAGCGGCGCAGGCGCGAGGCGAGGCAGACGACGAGGAGCAGTGTGAGGTTGAAGATCAAGCCCAGGATGCACAGTACAGTGTTCTGGCGAGCTCTGGTGATGAGAGCTGCCTCGTCCCTCCACGTGGAGTTGTTCAGCTGAAAGCAGAGAGTTTGTGTGTCATTGTCTGCCTGACTAATTATGATAACTGATCCTTTTGAGAGCGCAGTTATAGGCTATATACGATAAACATTTTTAATATGAGTTGAACAAATCATGCAGTTTGAACATGGGCAAACACTGATTGCATTTCTGAAACCAAACAATGGAATGGTTAGTTGTTCAGCTAAAAATGTGTCAGTCGACAAGAAACCAAACAATGGAAATGGTTAGTTGTTCAGCTAAAAATGTGTCAGTCGACAAGAAATCAAAGAATGTGTTTGGTATCAAACCATTTTGAGATATTTTTTTTATGTGTGTGCTATTTCAGGTTCATATAATTCTAAAATATATATATCAGGTTAGTTTGGATGTGAACTTTTCCATCCAATAATTGAACTGAAAGTCAACTTGCCCCTCTAATGACTCTCCCTTCTATCTCCTTCTCTGTCTGGAGCCTGTGTCTCTGTCTCTATCTGTCTCTCTCACTCTCTGGATAACTTGTACCCGCTGTATTCCAAAAGACTGGCAGAACAGACATACCAAGGGGGGGGGGGGGGGGGTGTTCTGTTTTCACTCTGAGCATCAGTGCGCTCTGAATTTATGACCACTCACTTCTGGGGAAATAATCATGACGTCATCCGATTCGTGTCACTTCCAATCTATTTCGAATAAAGAAGTGTTTAGATAGAGCGTGGCCTTGGGGGGTGCCTTGCTCGTCCTCCGCCCACTCTGATACCCTGATACTGTGCACTTGTGTGTGTGTGTGTGTGTGTGTGTGTGTGTGTGTGTGTGTGTGTGTGTGTGTGTGTGTGTGTGTGTGTGTGTGTGTGTGTGTGTGTGTGTGTGTGTGTGTGTGTGTCTGTGTGTGTGTGTGTGTGTGTGTGTATGTGTGTGTGTCTGTGTATGTGTGTGTGTCTGTGTGTGTGTGTGTGTGTGTGTGTCTGTGCCTGTGTGTGTGTGTGTGTGTGTGTGTGTGTGTGTGTGTCTGTGCCTCTGTGTGTCTGTGTGTGTGTGTGTGTGTGTGTGTGTGTGTGTGTGTGTGTGCGGCATCAGTTCCATGTGTGCTCGTTGTTTGTTTAATAGACGATTTTTTTCCCCAAAATAAACCGTTGAGCGATATATTTCGAGAAAGCAGAACTCAAGACAGACGAACAGGACATAGCTGAAGCATCTTCTTTGTACGATATGGATCCATCAGTAAATATTTGTATGAAAGACGAATTGTTGGCATTTTTTCTACGCAGAAAGCTTTGCAGGCATCATGTGGGTGTTGTCCTTTCTGCGAGCAGCTCAGCCAACATAAACATCAGGAGATTGGTTTTCGCCCAGGAGGTAAAGTAGGTATATAAGTGTGGCCCTAAAGGCTGTTCCACACTGAGTTTCAGTTTCAGTTTCACTTTCTCAAGGAGGCGTCACTGCGTTCGGACAAATCCATACACGCTACACCACATCTGTTGAGCAGATGCCTGACCAGCAGCATAACCCAACGCGCTTAGTCAGGCCTTGAGTGCATGCTTACATATTTGTGTACCTATGAAAGTGGATTTCATTTTACGTAATTTCGCCAGAGGACAACACTCTCGTTGCCATGGGTTCTTTTTCAGTGCGCCAAGTGCGTGCTGCACACGGGACCTCGGTTTATCGTCTCATCCGAAAGACCAGACGCTCAGTTTGATTTTCCAGTCAAACTTAGGATAAAGGGCGAGAGCGGGATTCGAACCCACACCCTCACGGACTCTCTGTATTGGCAGCTGAGCGTCTTAACCATTCTGCCACCTTCCTCCTAAACAACACTGAATCACTCGGAATGGTCCTCGCTCTAGCGCGCCATCTAATGGATACATGTAACAGCTCCTCTCACGGAGCTCTAACACTTGTGCTCGAACTGCTGTTCACTGTTAATCAAAGTGAGTCAGGTAAAGTGCAGTGCTTATCATCTAATTAGGATTGAAGTGAAGGTTACGAAGATAAGAATGACGACAGAACGCCATCGGCTTCATCCTCACAAACTGCTGTTTTTTTCTTTCAAATTGGACTGCATGGAAGCCACGACGCTGTCTGAAATTGTCATTGTAGCAGATGTCATTTTGCAACATGTGTCATTTTGTGACGATTATAGCATATGTCACTCTGTGACAATCAATACAAAGAAAATTAGTTGGCAAAATTGTAATGTCTGTACGTGCGAATATCATAATGTACTGCGCACCGAATAGTGTGGTGTAGTATCGAAGGACAACAGTTGATGTTCCCACGACACGAAGTCATCTCGTCTGAGTAAACAGTAAAACTGCGAAGCGAGCGCAGTTTCAGTTTCAGTTTCACTAGCTCAAGGAGGCGTCACTGCGTTCGGACAAATCCATATACGCTACACCACATCTGCCAAGCAGATGCCTGACCAGCAGCGTAACCCAACGCGCTTAGTCAGGCCTTGGGGAAAAAAAAAGGGGGTGAATAAATGATATATAAGCAAATAGATGTAAAACATGAAGACACACATTCACATATACACCCACACATGCATAACAGATATGCACCGAACATGCAGTTTCACAGATATGAAAGCACAGTCAAATACATATAAACGTACATGATCTCCAACACACACACACACACCACACACATTACCCTGCACCTCCTCTAGCCCCCTCCTCCACACACTCATTTCTAGTCTACGTATCACATCTTCCACGGCACACACACACACACACACACACACACACACACACACACGAAGCGAGCGCAAGAG
>NC_134897.1:6473203-6495703 GCF_041734735.1 Babylonia areolata
TGAGAGAAGACTGATGTGTCACAATGGACAGAAGAGTGAACGATGAGATAAGACTGATGTGTCACACAATGGACAGAAGAGTGAACGATGAGAGAAGACTGATGTGTCACAATGGACAGAAGAGTGAATGATGAGAGAAGACTGATGTGTCACACAATGGACAGAAGAGAGTGAAAGATGAGAGAAGACTGATGTGTCACAATGGACAGAAGAGAGTGAAAGATGAGAGAAGACTGATGTGTCACAATGGACAGAAGAGAGTGAAAGATGAGAGAAGACTGATGTGTCACAATGGCCAGAAGAGTGAAGGATGAGAGAAGACTGATGTGTCACAATGGACAGAAGAGAGTGAACGATGAGAGAAGACTGATGTGTCACACAATGGACAGAAGAGAGTGAACGATGAGAGAAGACTGATGTGTCACACAATGGACAGAAGAGTGAACGATGAGAGAAGACTGATGTGTCACACAATGGACAGAAGAGTGAACGATGAGAGAAGACTGATGTGTCACACAATGGACAGAAGAGTGAACGATGAGAGAAGACTGATGTGTCACACAATGGACAGAAGAGTGAACGATGAGAGAAGACTGATGTGTCACACAATGGACAGAAGAGTGAACGATGAGAGAAGACTGATGTGTCACACAATGGACAGAAGAGTGAACGATGAGAGAAGACTGATGTGTCACACAATGGACAGAAGAGTGAATGATGAGAGAAGACTGATGTGTCACACAATGGACAGAAGAGAGTGAAAGATGAGAGAAGACTGATGTGTCACAATGGACAGAAGAGAGTGAAAGATGAGAGAAGACTGATGTGTCACAATGGACAGAAGAGAGTGAAAGATGAGAGAAGACTGATGTGTCACAATGGCCAGAAGAGTGAAGGATGAGAGAAGACTGATGTGTCACAATGGACAGAAGAGAGTGAACGATGAGAGAAGACTGATGTGTCACACAATGGACAGAAGAGAGTGAACGATGAGAGAAGACTGATGTGTCACACAATGGACAGAAGAGTGAACGATGAGAGAAGACTGATGTGCCACACAATGGACAGAAGAGTGAACGATGAGAGAAGACTGATGTGTCACAATGGACAGAAGAGTGAATGATGAGAGAAGACTGATGTGTCACACAATGGACAGAAGAGAGTGAAAGATGAGAGAAGACTGATGTGTCACAATGGACAGAAGAGAGTGAAAGATGAGAGAAGACTGATGTGTCACAATGGACAGAAGAGAGTGAAAGATGAGAGAAGACTGATGTGTCACAATGGCCAGAAGAGTGAAGGATGAGAGAAGACTGATGTGTCACAATGGCCAGAAGAGTGAAGGATGAGAGAAGACTGATGTGTCACACAATGGACAGAAGAGAGTGAACGATGAGAGAAGACTGATGTGTCACACAATGGACAGAAGAGTGAACGATGAGAGAAGACTGATGTGTCACACAATGGACAGAAGAGTGAACGATGAGAGAAGACTGATGTGTCACACAATGGACAGAAGAGAGTGAACGATGAGAGAAGACTGATGTCCCCTTCTTCTTCTTCTTCGTCCTCCTCCTCACCTTGCTCTTCCTCATTTTCTTATTCTACTTCTTCTTCTTCTTCGATGGCAGATAAAGCTTCTTTTTTTTTATTCATCTAAATATAACAGGCAGCATGTTGTTTAAAAACATACATCCGGGCACTGATAAAAGGAACACACACACACACACACACACACACACACACACACACACACACACACACACTGGCACTTACGCATGTACATGTTCACAGACAGGCAGACAGACAGACAGACAGAATGAAGTCATGTGAAAATGTGTTTGGCCCAGAATCAACAGGCCGTGCAATTGCTTTTCCGTTCATCTCGGAATTACAGTTAGCTTCCTTCTAATGACCTACTTTCTGTCGCTACCTCAATATTTCGCGGGGTGTGTGTGTGTGTGTGTGTGTGTGTGTGTGTGTGTGTGTGTGTGTGTGAAATTAGAGTAAACACTTTAAAACAAGTGTAGGCTTCTGTACATAATCACATTCCCCTTCAGAAACATGTGGCGGGTATCGCTTTCGTCGGCCACGCGAGCACGAACGCACGCACACACACACACGCACACACACACACACACACACACACACACACACACACACACACACACACACACACACACACACAAGCTCTCGCATGCCCATAGAATCAACACAACATCATAGCCCTTCGTCTAAACATTCCACATCGCACATGCTGGCATGTCTCCTGTATCCGCCTACACCGCGTTGGCAGCACAGCAACTGAAAGAGAAGAAGAAGAGGAGGAGGAGGAGGAGGAGGGGGAGACTTTCTGAGAGAGAAAGAGGGGGTGAGGGAGGGAGAGAGAGGGGGAGGAAGGGAGCAAAAGAGAGAGAGAGAGAATGGAACTCAGAACTCAGAACTCAAAACGTTTTTATTCAAGGATTAAGATTTTAGGCATTGCCTATTCTTCCAATCTGCCCTTGCTAATCTACATCTAGTACAAATAGCACACACATAAATGAAAGGAAAAGGTTTTCATGCAGAATTGTATACATAATGAAGAAAACAACACACACACACCCTCCGCCCCCCCACACACACCCACATCCGTGCACACACATGCATACACACACTGACGCTCGCGTGCGAGCGCACACACATACATACACACACACGCACACACACACACTGACAGCACCCCCTCACTCCCCCCCCCCCCCCCCACACACACACACTAAGATTGACAGATGGATAGGACAGTGATTCACAGAGAGAGAGAGAGAGAGAGAGAGAGAGAGAGAGAGAGAGAGAGATGTCATCAATATAGAAGTTCCAGAAACATCCGGGTGTTTAAAAGGTACAGTATTGTTACTGTCTCTGAAGAAAGAAAATGAGAGAGAGGGGGGGGGGGGGAGATAAGTTTCAGTTTCAGTAGCTCAAGGAGGCGCCACTGCGTTCGGACAAATCCATATACGCTACACCACATCTACCAAGCAGAAGCCTGACCAGCAGTGTAACCCAACGCGCTTAGTCAGGCCTTGAAAAAAAAGGTGAATAAATAATAGATAAGCGTGCATAAATATGTAAATAAAATTAAATAATTACAATATAAAAAGGTAGTAGTAACAATAATAATAATAATAATAATAATAATAATAATAATAATGAATAAATAAATAAGACAATAATGATGATAAATAAGCAAATAAATGTAAAACATGAAGACACACATTCACACATACACCCACACATGCATAACAGATATGCACCAAACATGCAGTTTCACAGATATGAAAGCACAGTCAAATACACATAAACGTACATGAGTCCCAACACACACACACACACACACACATTACCCTACACCTCCTCTACCCCCTCAGTCCTCCACACACTCATTTCTAGGCCGCTACGTATCGCAGCTTCCACGGCACACACACACACACACACACACACACACACACACACACAGATGAACACTTACTTGTACAAGCACACACACATACGCCCATATCCCCCACCCCCACCCCCCCACACATAGATATACAAAGATATATATATATATATATATATATATATATATATATATATATATATACACACACCCGCACGTTCCAATATCCTGTTGCTCCCACAGTGTAGGCATGCATACACTCACATACCTCATCCGCTAGCCCCCCTCCCCCCTCCGCACCCCCACCTTCCCCTCACACACACACACACACACGACACACACACACACACACACACACACACACACACACACACACACACACACACGGGCACAGAACTCTCCTGACACTTGTGTACACTAACACCCTCGCGCATTCACAAACGCACTTAAACACACAGACCCATACATACACACAAACACACACGCACAGAGGCTGCCATTGATTGGCTGCAAGAGGGATGGGAAAAGATCTAGTGTGTTGCTCAGTCTATTGTATTTGGAAAAGCCCACAGAGACTCTGTTCCGTTTTGAAGAAATTTGCGCAATGTTGGTTTGGAAATGATGGCGATATGTGTTTGATTTGCAAAGCATCGTGCTCTACCTTTCATGTTAGACTTACGGCCGCTCCCTCTCTCTGATTTTATTTCTTTGAGGCGATCGATCGTGTGATGGCCTTGTACCTGTTCTTTTTGATATTCTTTGACTTTTCTGAGGATTTCCGATTTTCCTAGATGTAGGCCGCTCGTTGGTGTTGAGAGAGATAAATAGAAAGAGAGAGACAGCGACAGAGTAAAAGAAGACTGCATGAGAGAGACAGACAGACAGAGACACAGAGAGAGAGAGACAGGGTGGAGAGTGGAGAGTGGAGTTAATTAGAAACGCAGTTGGGTTGTTATGTTCATTTAGTGTACGCTTACCATACGAACTTTTTTCACACAAACTGCTATAAATTTTTTGCTCTTTTTACGTTTAATTTTTTTTAAAGATATAATAATGTATTACTTTTTACATACTTACCCACAATCATCTTGTGATAACTTCAGACACATTTCCAGTGTTTCACTGAGTAAGAAATACACACACACACACACACACACACACACACACACACACACACAGTGTGTGTGTGAGTGTGTGTGTGTGTGTGTGTGTGTGTGTGTGTGTGTGTGTGGAGAGAGAGAGAGAGAGAGAGAGAGAGAGAGAGAGAGAGAGAGCAATATAACTTTTTGACGGAAAAACCGTTCCATACAAAAAACAACTGCATACTGCCAGCGCTTTGCTCGCCAGCTTTAATCTATGCTGTTGTTTTTCAGAATTATATTTTCCAGTCACACATGACATGTATCAAAGATAAATTCATTAAAACAACTGTGTTGCTGTATTTGCACACTAGATGTAAAAGATTACCATTTTATTCACCAGAATAAGGTGCAGCGGACGACGACTCAGCGTCCGCCATCACTTGTTTATCTTATCATTTCCTGTGTGCGGCGTGGCATTCTTGCTCTGACCTCGGGGTCAGCGCGCTGCCTTGTGTATGCCGAAGTATGGCTCTCCTTGCGGACTAAAAAGCTTATCTTGGTGAAATGAATTATCTTTTATTTAATTTTAATCCACTTTCCCGTATCTCCCTTTTTCTCCCTTTTGGATATGTTGTTGCTGCTGATTTTTAGAGTGGACTGAAGCAAAAAAACTGACTGTTGCAATTTTTTCCTTGGAAAATCATTCCAGAACCGGACTATGTAGAGATGGGCCGGCAGAGGGGTGGAGGAAGATAGGGAAAGGGGGTGAGAGAGGGGAAAGGGGGTGGGGGTGGGGGGCTTCTGGTTACAATTCTCAAGATAGAATCAGTCCAAGTCTGTGTCGAGAACAGTTTGTAAACCTTCGGCTGTTCGCTTGTCTGCTGATTCTTTTCCTTTGAGCCCCCTCCTTCTGTTCCTCCTCCACGTTTGAAACATTGTGATCGTCATGCGTCTAAAATAACAGGAAGCTCATTTTTTTAAACAGGCCCAAAGAAAAGGGGTGAAGCTGAGAGACAGAGAGAGGGAGACAGAGATAGAGAGAGAGAGAGAGAGAGAGAGAGAGAGAGAGAGAGAGAGAGAGAGAGAAGGAAGGGGCCGAAAGCTGGCTGGCTATTGGCGAACAGACCTTGAAACTGGTGTTCCTCTTCCTTTCAGGAAACAGCTCGCGTGCACAGTCCTGACTTTATTTGTATCGTTTCCACACGGATACTTATATTAGCATGATTCATCATGAATGTAACTGAACAAGCACACACACACACACACACACACACACACACACACACGCACACACACACACGCACACACACCGTCGCACACACACACACACACACACACACACACACACACACACACACACACACACACACACAAGCACTCACGCGCGCACACACATACACACACACTAAAGCGCGCAAGCGTGCAAAGAAAACATTACTTTCTACTGTCAACACATTCCACGTCTTTCATGAGCCGAGATATCTACAGCTCCTGTATCCGGAAGAACCCTCTTGTCCGCTCAGCATATGAAGTGAGGCACACACAGAGACAGACAGACAGACAGACAGACAGACAGACAGAGACAGAGAGGGAGAGAGAGAGCCTGAGAGAGAGAGAGGGGGGGAGACAGACAGACAGACACACACACACACACACACACACACCCAGCCTGACAGAGCGCGAGAGAGAAAGAGAGACAGACAGACAGACAGACAGAGACAGAGGCAGAGAAACTGACAGACTGACAGAGGGTGAGATAGAGGGAGGGAGAAAGAGAGGGAATTAGGGTATGTGCAGCGTTGGGGAGAAAGAGACAGACACGGAAAGACAAAGAGACAGAGACAGACAGAGAGAGACAAAGAGACAGAGACAGACACGGGGAGATAAAGAGACAGAGACAGACACGGAGAGACAAAGAGACAGAGACAGACACGGAGAGACAAAGAGACAGAGACAGACAGAGACAGACACGGAGAGACAAAGAGACAGAGACAGACACGGAGAGACAAAGAGACAGAGACAGACACGGGGAGACAAAGAGACAGAGACAGACAGAGAGAGACAAAGAGACAGAGACAGACACAGAGAGACAAAGAGACAGAGACAGACACGGAGAGACAAAGAGACAGAGACAGACAGAGACAGACAAAGAGACAGAGACAGACAGAGAGAGACAAAGAGACAGAGACAGACAGAGACAGACACGGAGAGACAAAGAGACAGAGACAGACACGGAGAGACAAAGAGACAGAGACAGACAGAGACAGACACGGAGAGACAAAGAGACAGAGACAGACAGAGACAGACACGGAGAGACAAAGAGACAGAGACAGACACGGAGAGACAAAGAGACAGAGACAGACACGGGAGACAAAGAGACAGAGACAGACAGAGAGAGACAGAGAGACAGACACGGAGAGACAAAGAGAGCAGAGACAGACAGAGAGAGACAGAGAGACAGACACGGAGAGACAAAGAGACAGAGACAGACAAAGAGACAGAGACAGACACGGGAGACAAAGAGACAGAGACAGACAGAGAGAGACAGAGAGACAGAGACAGACACGGAGAGACAGAGACAGACACGGGGAGACAAAGACAGACAGAGACAGACACGGGGAGACAAAGAGACAGAGACAGACACGAAGAGACAGAGACAGACACGGGGAGACAAAGAGACAGAGACAGACAGAGAGAGACAGAGAGACAGACACGGAGAGACAAAGAGACAGAGACAGACAAAGAGATAGAGACAGACACGGGGAGACAAAGAGACAGAGACAGACAGAGAGAGACAAAGAGACAGAGACAGGACAGAGGGGGACAAAGAGACAGAGACAGACACGGAGAGACAGAGACAGACAGAGAGAGACACGGGGAGACAAAGAGACAGAGACAGACACGGAGAGACAAAGAGACAGAGACAGACACGGAGAGACAAAGAGACAAAGACAGACAGAGAGAAGGAGTTAGGAAGGGAGGAAGAGATGGGTGGGGAGAGAAAGGTGCTGGCAGGGGGAGGTCATGAGAATGAGGAGATGGGGGGGCGGCACTGGGATGGAGGGGGTGGGAGTGAGATGGAGGGAGGTGGGAGTGAGATGGAGGGGGTGGGAGTGAGATGGGGGTGGGTGGGAGTGAGATGGGGGGGGTGGGAGTGAGATGGGGATGGGTGGGAGTGAGATGGGGGGAATGGGAGTGAGATGGAGGGGGTGGGAGTGAGATGGGGGTGGGTGGGAGTGAGATGGGGGTGGGTGGGAGTGAGATGGAGGGGGTAGGAGTGAGATGGGGGGTGGTGGGAGTGAGATGGAGGGGGTGGGAGTGAGATGGAGGGGGTAGGAGTGAGATGGGGGGGTGGTGGGAGTGAGATGGAGGGGGTGGGAGTGAGATGGAGGGGGTGGGAGTGAGATGGGGGGGGGAGTGAGATGGAGGGGGAGTGAGATGGGGGGGAATGGGAGTGAGATGGGGGTGGGTGGGAGTGAGATGGGGGGAATTGGAGTGAGATGGAGGGGGTGGGAGTGAGATGGGAGGAGTGGGAGTGAGATGGGGGGAGTGGGAGTGAGATGGAGTGGGCGGCACTGGGATGGTGGGGGTGGGAGTGGGATGGAGAGGATGGGAGTGAGATGGAGGGGGTGGGAGTGAGATGGAGGGGTGGGAGTGAGATGGGGGGGTGGTGGGAGTGAGATGGAGGGGGTGGGAGTGAGGTGGAGGGGGTGGGAGTGAGATGGAGGGGGTGGGAGTGAGATGGAGGGGGTGGGAGTGAGATGGGGGGGGAGTGAGATGGAGGGGGAGTGAGATGGGGGGAATGGGAGTGAGATGGGGGGAATTGGAGTGAGATGGAGGGGGTGGGAGTGAGATGGGGGGAGTGGGAGTGAGATGGAGGGGGTGGGAGTGAGATGGGGGGGTGGAAGTGAGATGGGGGGAGTGGGAGTAAGATGGAGTGGGCGGCACTGGGAGGAGGGTTTGGGAGTGGGATGGAGGGGATGGGAGTGAGATGGAGGGGTTGGGAGTGAGATGGAGGGGATGGGAGTGAGATGGAGGGGGTGGGAGTGAGATGGAGGGGGTGGGAGTGAGATGGGGGGGTGGAAGTGAGATGGAGGGGGTGGGAGTGAGATGGGGAGGTGGGAGTGGGATGGAGGGGGTGGGAGTGAGATGGGGGGTTGGGAGTGAGATGGAGGGGTGGGAGTGAGATGAGGGGTGGGAGTGAGATGGAGGGGGTGGGAGTGAGATGGAGGGGGTGGGAGTGAGATGGAGGGGGTGGGAGTGAGATGGGGGTGGGGTGGGAGTGAGATGGGGGGTTGGGAGTGAGATGGAGGGGGTGGGAGTGAGATGGGGTGGGTGGGAGTGAGATGGAGGGGGTGGGAGTGAGATGGGGGTGGGTGGGAGTGAGATGGGGGGTTGGGAGTGAGATGGAGGGGGTGGGAGTGAGATGGGGGGGGTGGGAGTGAGATGGAGGGGGTGGGAGTGAGATGGGGGGTGGGAGTGAGATGGGGGGGCTGCACTGGGATGGAGGGGGTGGGAGTGAGATGGAGGGGGTGGGAGTGAGATGGAGGGGGTGGGAGTGAGATGGAGGGGGTGGGAGTGAGATGGGTGGGTGGGAGTGAGGTGGGTGGGTGGGAGTGAGATGGAGGGGGTGGGAGTGAGATGGGTGGGTGGGAGTGAGATGGAGGTGGTGGGAGTGGGATGGGGAGGGGGGGCGGCACTGGGATGGAGGGGGTGGGAATGAGATGGAGGGGGTGGGAGTGAGATGGGGGTGGGGGTGGGAGTGAGATGGAGGGGGTGGGAGTGAGATGGAGGGGGTGGGAGTGAGATGGAGGAGGTGGGAGTGGGATGGAGGGGGTGGGAGTGAGATGGAGGGAGTGGGACTGAGATGAAGGGGGTGGGAGTGAGATGGGTGGGTGGGAGTGAGATGGGGGGGAGTGAGATGGGGGTGGGGTGGGAGTGAGATGGGGGGGAGTGAGATGGAGGGGGTGGGAGTGAGATGGGGGTGGGTGGGAGTGGGATGGAGGGGTTGGAGTGGGATGGGGGAGTGGGAGTGGGATGGGGGGGCGGCACTGGGATGAGGGGGTGGGAGTGAGATGGAGGAGGTGGGAGTGAGATGGGGGGCGGCACTGGGATGGAGGGGGTGGGAGTGGGATGGAGGGGGTGGGAGTGGGATGGAGGGGCGGCACTGGGATGGAGGGGGTGGGAGTAGGAACAGGAACACTGGGGGTGCAATTTCCATGGGTGGATTCCTTGTCACAAAATGAGTGCAGAAAATTGATATCTTTGATCTTTGACTGTATGATTATGTTTCCCCTCTTTCTCATCTTCTGCTTCTTCTTCTTCCTTTATCTTCTCTCTAAACATTCCTTGGAATGCTTTAAAAGCAGCTTAGAATTATCTGTTCTACAGGAAGCACCTAATTAAACATACATGCGCTCTCTCTCACTCTATCTCTCTGTTTCTCTCTCTCTCTCTGTTTGTCTGTCTGTTTCTCTCTCTTTCTCTCTCATCTTTTTTTTCCAATTTTTCGTGTTTTTTCCCCCGTACAATTACAGAATCAAATGCAAAGCATAACAATTCACTCCATTTGATTAGATTGCAAAACCACCAAACTGCGTTGATGATTTAACACTTAACACTCATCTTTGGCATCGTCTTGAAATAATGTGAGTTGTTCCATTGCTGTTCCTGTTCGTTACACTACACGACGTTGACTGTGTTTGTCCTCAACGATATGCATTGTTTTTGTTTTGGGTTCAATGAACATTAACTGGTCCTCTGCGTTCGTGGGCTGCAACTCCCACGTTCACTCGTGAGCTTTTACGTGTATGACTGTTTTTACCCCGCCATGAAGGCAGCCATACTCCGCTTTCCGGGGTAAGCTAGCTGGGTATGTTCTTGTTTCCATAACCCACCGAACGCTTACATGGATCATGCGTATTTGATCTTCTGCTTGTGTATACACACGAAGGCGGTTCAGGCACTAGTAGGTCTGCAATATGTTGACTTGGGAGATCGGAAAAATCTCCACCCTCCCGAGATTCGAACCCGGGACCCTCAGATTGAAAGTCCAACGCTTTAACAACTGGGCTGTTGCGCCCGTCAAACATTTGGTCAAATCAGCGGCCCCATTGTTGGGCTTTGTGTCGTATCGTTCGGGTCTGGGATGAAATCGATGACCCAGAACGGTGTCCTCTTCCCGTGTGTGTGCTGTCTGAAATATTCATGATGTGGCCTCTGGCATCGGGTGCGTTCTGCTGGTTCTGGCTGCGGGGCTGAGATGCCGTGCTGAATCCTGCTGTACACCTGGTCTGAAGTTTCCCATGACATACATTGCTTTGGTCGTTGTACAGTGGTCATGAGGCCCTTCTAATGTTGTTGTTGGTGGTGGTGGTTTTTCAGGCATAGCTGTGTATTGCTGAGGGTACTGATACGCAAACTTGCACAGGCTTTATAACCTGTTTCTTTTATTTCTAGCCTTCAAAATGCTTAAAACGAAGGAAACAGAATAAAAGCAACAGATAAAAGTCGTAGTTTCGCCACAGCCCTTCCGGGGCTATTGTTCAGATAAATTCTTATCACTAAGGGTAACGGATAAGCAACCTGGCATCTGTTTTTATTCATTTATGTATAAGTAATTTATTTATTTATCTATCTATCTATCTATCTATCTATCTATCTATCTATCTATCTATCTATCTATCTATCTATCTATCTATTTGTTTATTCATTTGCTTATTCATTAATTTACCAATACATCCAGCTCTAAATAAAGAAGGTCATAAGGCCCTTCCAATGTTGCTGTTGTCCCTGTTCAGATAACATTCCTTATTTCCGAAGACAACAGATAGGCAAACATGTACATGTTTTTATCACTTTTTGTTTGTCTTATTTGTGTGTGCGTGCGTGTGCGTGTGTGTGTGTGTGTGTGTGTGTGTGTGTGTGTGTGTGTGTGTGTGTGTGTGAGTGAGTGAGGTAGTGAGTGAGTGTGTGTATGTGTGTGTGTGTGTGTGTGTGTGTGTTTCACATCCAGCCCTTGTGAAAAGTTATTTAAAAAAATAAATAAATAAAAAGCTGAAATGAAATCCAAAAATGGGAAAAACCTTATGTTGAAACCAATGATACAGCAAAATGTATGACGTATGCAGATGGCAATGACGTTCGTTGATTTTTTTTTTTTTTTTTTTTTTTTTTTTTTTTATCAAGAACTGTGGTTCTCCGCCTGAAAGCTGATGACGATGGTGTCTGAACGTTGTTTCTCTGTCTCCAACGATGGTGCTTCAAACGATGCTTTCTTCAACAGAGCATTTGTACGTAAATCCAGTAATTTATGCGTCCATCACTGTCTGCTGTTCCTGTCACGAATTACTGTTGATGCTTCTGTTACAAGTGGTGTGCCATTCCCCACTGTGAACCAGCCTGTAGTTTTGGTGTGCCATTCCCCACTGTGAACCAGCCTGTAGTTTTGGTGTGCCATTCACCACCGTGAACCAGCCTGGAGTTTTGGTGTGCCATTCCCCACTGTGAACCAGCCTGTAGTTTTGGTGTGCCATTCACCACTGTGAACCAGCCTGGAGTTTTGGTGTGCCATTCACCACTGTGAAGCAGCCTGGAGTTTTGGTGTGCCATTCACCACTGTGAACCAGCCTGTAGTTTTGGTGTGCCATTCACCACTGTGAAGCAGCCTGAAGTTTTGGTGTGCCATTCACCACTGTGAACCAGCCTGTAGTTTTGGTGTGCCATTCACCACTGTGAACCAGCCTGTAGTTTTGGTGTGCCATTCACCACTGTGAACCAGCCTGTAGTTTTGGTGTGCCATTCACCACTGTGAAGAAGCCTGAAGTTTTGATGTGCCATTCACCACTGTGAACCAGCCTGTAGTTTTGATGTGCCATTCACCACCGTGAACCAGCCTGGAGTTTTGGTGTGCCATTCACCACTGTGAACCAGCCTGGAGTTTTGATGTGCCATTCACCACTGTGAACCAGCCTGGAGTTTTGGTGTGCCATTCACCACTGTGAACCAGCCTGTAGTTTTGGTGTGCCATTCACCACTGTGAAGCAGCCTGTAGTTTTGGTGTGCCATTCACCACTGTGAAGCAGCCTGGAGTTTTGGTGTGCCATTCACCACTGTGAACCAGCCTGTAGTTTTGGTGTGCCATTCCCCACTGTGAACCAGCCTGGAGTTTTGGTGTGCCATTCCCCACTGTGAACCAGCCTGGAGTTTTGGTGTGCCATTCACCACTGTGAACCAGCCTGTAGTTTTGGTGTGCCATTCACCACTTTGAACCAGCCTGAAGTTTTGGTGTGCCATTCACCACTGTGAACCACCCTGTAGTTTTGGTGTGCCATTCACCACTGAACCAGCCTGAAGTTTTGGTGTGCCATTCACCACTGTGAACCAGCCTGAAGTTTTGGTGTGCCATTCACCACTGTGAACCAGCCTGGAGTTTTGGTGTGCCATTCACCACTGTGAACCAGCCTGTAGTTTTGGTGTGCCATTCACCACTGTGAACCAGCCTGTAGTTTTGGTGTGCCATTCACCACTGTGAACCAGCCTGGAGTTTTGGTGTGCCATTCACCACTGTGAACCAGCCTGTAGTTTTGGTGTGCCATTCACCACTGTGAACCAGCCTGTAGTTTTGGTGTGCCATTCACCACTGTGAACCAGCCTGTAGTTTTGGTGTGCCATTCACCACTGTGAACCAGCCTGTAATTTTTTGTGTGCCATTCACCACTGTGAACCAGCCTGGAGTTTTGGTGTGCCATTCACCACTGTGAACCAGCCTGTATTTTTGTGTGCCATTCACCACTGTGAACCAGCCTGTAGTTTTCGTTTGTATTGTTTTTGTTCTTTCTGTACTCACTGATGGATCGAGTGTCACTGTTGCTCCGTTTGTCTCTAAGTCTTTTAAGTCTTTTTCTTTGTATCGGAGGTAACTGTTGTGGCTTTAACTCTGGTCAAGAATATAAATCTTGTTAAACCAGAATTTTTTAGGTTACCACAAGGTTCCCAAGTTAGTAGAAAATTCCTGTTTTTTGTGGGGTTGATTTTTGTGTTGTTGTTGTTGTTTTTTTCGTTGTTGTTGTTGTTGCTGTTTTGTTTTTTAATAGAATTTTAGAATTGTGTCCTTCTTTCACTGTGATGGACAACCATGTCATTAGTTGTTACATCACTTCCGGCAGCTGATATTCCAGTTTAAACCTGACCGTGATGGACTTTGGTTGTCAGCCACCAGTCATCTATTGAGCCAGAATGCGCTTGAAAAATTGATGTTTCTGCCAAAAATGTACACTTTGATTGAGTGGTTCATAAACGTTAGGGTTGTTGTTTTTTTATTGTAGAAAATAGAAGTTCATATGCAAGAAAGCATTTCTGGTTGTGAGTGGTGCTCCTTACATCAGCTGCATACACCGCTGTTTTGCAGAACATTCAGCATTGTTTCAGCCTGACCCCCGAGATGGAAGCTGCAAGTTCCTAGGTGGTCCTCAAGGTTCTGTGAACCCTGCAGTGGGGCAGTCCCGCTCTTCCCCCTGACAGACACAACACCAGACGTCCACAGTGACTCCTCCCGAGAGAAACGCCACAGTCTGCTGGATTTTTTCCAACATTTTCCAACGAGAGAAACGCCACAGTCTGCTGGATTTTTCCAACATTTTCCAACGAGAGAAACGCCACAGTCTGCTGGATTTTTTCCAACATTTTCCAACGAGAGAAACGCCACAGTCTGCTGGATTTTTTCCAACATTTTCCAACGAGAGAAACGCCACAGTCTGCTGGATTTTTTCCAACATTTTCCAACGAGAGAAACGCCACAGTCTGCTGGATTTTTTCCAACATTTTCCAACGAGAGAAACGCCACAGTCTGCTGGATTTTTCCAACATTTTCCAACGAGAGAAACGCCACAGTCTGCTGGATTTTTTCCAACATTTTCCAACGAGAGAAACGCCACAGTCTGCTGGATTTTTTCAACATTTTCCAACGAGAGAAACGCCACAGTCTGCTGGATTTTTTCAACATTTTCCAACGAGAGAAACGCCACAGTCTGCTGGATTTTTTCCAACATTTTCCAACGAGAGAAACGCCACAGTCTGCTGGATTTTTTCTAACATTTTCCAACGAGAGAAACGCCACAGTCTGCTGGATTTTTTCTAACATTTTCCAACGAGAGAAACGCCACAGTCTGCTGGATTTTTTCCAACATTTTCCAACGAGAGAAACGTCACAGTCTGCTGGATTTTTTCCAACATTTTCCAACGAGAGAAACGCCACAGTCTGCTGGATTTTTTCCAACATTTTCCAACGAGAGAAACGCCACAGTCTGCTGGATTTTTTCCAACATTTTCCAACGAGAGAAACGCCACAGTCTGCTGGATTTTTTTCCAACATTTTCCAACGAGAGAAACGCCACAGTCTGCTGGATTTTTTTTCCAACATTTTCCAACGAGAGAAACGCCACAGTCTGCTGGATTTTTCCAACATTTTCCAACGTGAGAAACGCCACAGTCTGCTGGATTTTTCCAACATTTTCCAACGTGAGAAACGCCACAGTCTGCTGGATTTTTCCAACATTTTCAAAGCACAAAATCAAAATTAACAAGAGAGGCAAGGCCTTCAAGACGCACTTGTGATGAATTAAGTCCCCTAGCATTAATTACAGGGTAATTTCCCTTTTTTACACTCTGCACCAAAACGTTTGCAAAATAAATAAAACTTCCATGCTTAGCAAAAGAAGTTCCTGTTTGAACAAAAAATGATAATAATGACTGCTCTGGTTGTTGGGTCAGAATATCAGATCAAAGTGCCAAGTTTAGAGAATACAAAAAATATAAATATAACAGTAAATGCAGTTTGCATATTATTAGGCTTCATTTTTTATATTTTTGTGCCCTTCCCAGAGGTGCAATATTGTTTTAAACAAGATGACTGGAAAGAACTGGATTTTTCCTATCTGTATGCCTAATTTGGTGTCAACTGACAAAGTATTTGCAGAGAAAATGTCAATGTTAAAGTTTACCACGGACACACAGACACACGGACACACACACACACACACACACACACAGACAACCGAACACCGTGTTAAAACATAGACTCACTTTGTTTACACAAGTGAGTCAAAAAGTGGGTCATGTAGCTACTCCTAGTTTCAGAACGAAAAACAAAATCAAGTCATTGCAATCTTCCCGTGCAATAATTATCATCAACACTGTGGGGGGAAGGAAGAGGGGGTGGGTGGGTGGGGAGGGGGTCGCGGGGAAGGGGGGGGGGGGCTGTGAGGGGCAAAGCAATCTTCAGCACGATGATTTCCCCCCCCCCCACAGCATTTCACGTTGTGTCAGTTGGCAGACTTCAGACCTCTCACTGCGCCTCTCTGTGGAATCTTCAATCGATATCTCACGGTGGTCTGTGGTGCACCGCATGAAGATCGATAAGGAGACAGAGAGAGAGGGAGGGTGGAGGAGACACAGAGAGAGGGGGGTGGAGGAGAGAGAGAGAGGGGGGGAGGGTGGAGGAGAGAGGGGGAGGGTGGAGGAGACACAGAGAGGGGGAGGGTGGAGGGGAGAGGGGGAGAGTGGAGGAGAGAGGGGGAGGGTGGAGGAGACAGAGAGAGGGGGGAGAGTGGAGGAGAGAGGGGGAGGGTGGAGGAGACAGAGAGAGGGGGGAGAGTGGAGGAGAGAGGGGGAGGGTGGAGGAGAGAGGGAGGGTGGAGGAGACAGAGAGAGAGAGGGAGGGTGGAGGAGACAGAGAGAGGGGGAGGGTGGAGGAGAGAGGGGGAGGGTGGAGGAGACAGAGAGAGAGAGGGAGGGTGGAGGAGACAGAGAGAGGGGGAGGGTGGAGGAGAGAGGGAGGGTGGAGGAGACACACAGAGAGGGGGAGGGTGGAGGAGACAGAGAGAGAGAGGGAGGGTGGAGGAGACACAGAGAGAGGGAGGATGGAGGACACAGAGAGAGAGGGAGGGTGGAGGAGACAGAGAGAGAGGGAGGGTGGAGGAGAGAGGGAGGGTGGAGAAGACAGAGAGAGAGGGGGAGGGTGGAGGAGACAGAGAGAGGGAGGGTGGAGGAGACAGAGAGAGAAGGAGGGTGGAGGAGACAGAGAGAGGGAAGGGGAGGGTGGAGGAGACAGAGAGAGAGGGGGAGAGTGGAGGAGAGAGAGAGAGGGGGGTGGAGGAGACAGAGAGAGAGAGGGAGAGTGGAGGAGAGAGAGAGAGAGAGAGAGGGGGGAGTGGAGGAGAGAGAGAGAGAGGGGGGGGGGGAGTGGAGGAGACAAAGAGAGAGGGGGAGAGTGGAGGAGAGAGAGAGAGAGGGGGAGAGTGGAGGAGAGAGAGAGGGGGGGGGGGGAGTGGAGGAGAGAGAGAGAGGGGGGGAGAGTGGAGGAGAGAGAGAGAGGGGGGGGGAGTGGAGGAGAGAGAGGGAGGGCAGGGGAGGGTGGAGGAGACACAGAGAGAGAGGGGGGAGGGTGGAGGAGACAGAGAGAGAGGGGGAGAGTGGAGGAGAGAGAGAGAGGGGGGGGGAGTGGAGGAGAGGGAAGGGGAGGGTGGAGGAGACAGAGGGAAGGGGAGGGTGGAGGAGACAGACAGAGAGGGAGGGTGGAGGAGACAGACAGAGAGGGAGGGTGGAGGTGACAGAGAGAGAGGGGGAGGGTGGAGGTGACAGAGAGAGAGACGGAGGGTGGAGGAGACAGAGAGAGGGAAGGGGAGGGTGGAGGAGACAGAGAGAGGGGGGGAGGGTGGAGGTGACAGAGAGAGAGACGGAGGGTGGAGGAGACAGAGAGAGAGACGGAGGGTGGAGGAGACAGAGAGAGGGAAGGGGAGGGTGGAGGAGACAGAGAGAGGGAAGGGGAGGGTGGAGGAGACAGAGAGAGGGGGGGGTTCGAGGAGAGAGGGAGGGTGGAGGAGAGAGGGAGGGTGGAGGAGACAGAGAGAGAGGGAGGGTGGAGAAGACACAGAGAGAGAGGGAGGGTGGAGGAGACAGAGAGAGGGGGAGGGTGGAGAAGACACAGAAAGAGAGGGAGGGTGGAGGAGACAGAGAGAGGGGGAGGGTGGAGGAGACAGAGAGAGGGAGGGTGGAGGAGACAGAGAGAGGGGGAGGGTGGAGGAGACACAGAGAGAGGGGGAGGGTGGAGGAGACAGAGAGAGGGGGAGGGTGGAGAAGACACACAGAGAGAGGGGGAGGGTGGAGGATAGAGGGAGGATGGAGGAGATAGAGAGAGAGGGGGAGGGTGGAGGAGAGGGGGACGGTGGGGGAGACAGAGAGAGGGGGAGGGTGGAGGATAGAGGGAGGATGGAGGAGATAGAGAGAGAGGGGGAGGGTGGAGGAGACAGAGAGAGAGGGAGGGTGGAGGAGAGGGAGGGTGGAGGAGACAGAGAGAGGGAGGGTGGAGAAGACAGAGATAGAGGGAGGATGGAGGAGATAGAGAGAGAGGGGGAGGGTGGAGGAGACAGAGAGAGAGGGAGGGTGGAGGAGAGAGGGAGGGTGGAGGAGACAGAGAGAGGGGGAGGGTGGAGGAGAGAGGGAGGGTGGAGGAGACAGAGAGAGGGGAAGGGTGGAGGAGAGAGGGAGGGTGGAGGAGAGAGGGAGGGTGGAGGAGACAGAGAGAGGGGAAGGGTGGAGGAGAGAGGGAGGGTGGAGGAGAGAGGGAGGGTGGAGGAGACAGAGAGAGGGGGAGGGTGGAGGAGAGAGGGAGGGTGGAGGAGACAGAGAGAGGGAGGGTGGAGAAGACAGAGATAGAGGGAGGATGGAGGAGATAGAGAGAGAGGGGGAGGGTGGAGGAGACAGAGAGAGAGGGAGGGTGGAGGAGAGAGGGAGGGTGGAGGAGACAGAGAGAGGGGGAGGGTGGAGGAGAGAGGGAGGGTGGAGGAGACAGAGAGAGGGGAAGGGTGGAGGAGAGAGGGAGGGTGGAGGAGACAGAGAGAGGGGGAGGGTGGAGGAGAGAGGGAGGGTGGAGGAGACAGAGAGAGGGGGAGGGTGGAGGAGAGGGGGAGGGTGGGGGAGACAGAGAGAGGGGGAGGGTGGAGGATAGAGGGAGGGTGGGGGAGACAGAGAGAGGGGGAGGGTGGAGGATAGAGGGAGGATGGAGGAGATAGAGAGAGGGGGGAGGGTGGAGGAGACAGAGAGAGGGGGAGGGTGGAGGAGACAGAGAGAGGGGGAGGGTGGAGGAGAGAGGGAGGGTGGAGGAGACAGAGAGAGGGAGGGTGGAGAAGACAGAGAGAGAGGGAGGATGGAGGAGATAGAGAGAGAGGGGGAGGGGGGAGGAGACAGAGAGAGAGGGAGGGTGGAGGAGACAGAGAGAGAGGGAGGGTGGAGGAGAGAGGGAGGGTGGAGGAGACAGAGAGAGGGGGAGGGTGGAGGAGACAGAGAGAGGGAGAGGGTGGAGGAGACAGAGAGAGAGGGAGGGTGGAGGAGAGAGGGAGGGTGGAGGAGACAGAGAGAGGGGAAGGGTGGAGGAGAGAGGGAGGGTGGAGGAGAGAGGGAGGGTGGAGGAGACACACAGAGAGGGGGAGGGGGGAGGAGACAGAGAGAGGGAAGGGGAGGGTGGAGGAGACAGAGAGAGGGAGGGTGGAGGGGACAGAGAGAGGGAGGGTGGAGGGGACAGAGAGAGGGAAGGGGAGGGTGGAGGAGACAGAGAGAGGGAAGGGGAGGGTGCAGGGGACAGAGAGAGGGAAGGGGAGGGTGCAGGGGACAGAGAGAGGGAAGGGGAGGGTGGAGGAGACAGAGAGAGAGAGAGGGAGGGTGGAGGAGACAGAGAGAGAGGGGGGAGGAGAGAGGGAGGGGGGAGGAGACAGAGAGAGAGAAGGGGAGGGTGGAGGAGACACAGAGAGGGAAGGGGATGGTGGAGGAGACAGAGAGAGAGGGAGGGAGGGTGGAGGAGACAGAGAGAGAGGGGGAGGGTGGAGGAGACAGAGAGAGGGGGAGGGTGGAGGAGACAGAGAGAGGGGGAGGGTGGAGGAGACAGAGAGAGAGAAAGGGAGGGTGGAGGAGACACAGAGAGAGAAGACTTGTGAGGACTCGGAGGACGAGTAGGAGGAATAAGGGGAGAACAAACTCTAAGAAGAAGGAGAAGAAGGAGAAGGAGAAGTCAAAACTCAACTTGAATTTTTGACCGCTGACTCAGCCATAGTACAGTTTCAAATGTTCCAACCTGTTACATGCGATCAGTTCTGGTGTACTCAAAGCACAACATGGAGAACGAAAGCAGATACAGCAGCATCAATTAAATCAAGAAGAAAAGCAGCAATGACAATCATGACGATGATGATGATTACTGTAATAATAATAATAATAATAGTAATAATGATAATAATAATAATAAGGATGATGATGATAATTATGATGATAATAATGATAATAATATGGATGATGATGATGATACTACTACTACTACTACTACTACTACTACTACTCTGGCTACTGCTACTACTACTACTGCTACTGCTACTACTACTACTAATACTACTACTACTAATAATAATAACAATAATCAAAAGACGTAGTAAAGAGCCAAACAGAGAGATGCACGGTGTCAGGTGAATTCGGAGAGGAAAAAAAAAACGAACAATAGGAAACCCCCCCCCCCAAAACAAACGAGCGGCATTATAACACACAAATAGGCGTGGAAAAAAGATAGATGAGAAACAGAAACGGACAGACACAGACACAAACAGCTATTCAAACAGACAGACAGAGATAGAAAACCTTCAAAACCACAATACCCACCTTCACTACCTCCATCCCCCGCCAAAGCCACGCGCGCACACACACCCGTGTGGAACCTTCAGCGGACGAACAATGGAAGGAGAGAGGAGAGCACAACACTCTACGGTGCTGTTCAGAGGTTCCACACTTCAGTCTGTGGACATGCGGACGTACACACCATCCTGATTCCCTCTTCCTCTCCACACTGCACCAGGCCCTCTGTTTCTGATCATCTGTTAGCAAGCCCTCCCCCTATTCCCCCCCCACCCCCCTCCCAAGCCCTAGCTCCCTCCCAAAAGGTCTTGCATTACCACTTGCAGTTAGCGATGTTGCCTTCTGTTCCAGCACAGTTTTGTTCCCTGCCTTGTCTTGATCTGTCCGCAGCATTGGGCATCCGTGCGTTCCCAGGTTACCGGTACGTTTGGGGATGGATGCGTTCCTCCTTCTGATTTTGACCCAGGTAAATTCGGGGTGTATTGTCGACAGTTTTCTCGGCGTTGTGGAGAAAAGTCTTTTGGGTCTGTACTGCTTTTCGAAAATCTTTTATTCGTTTTCAGACAAGGCAAAACAAGATATCAGCTTAATGTTTTGTGACTTTGACAGATTTGGTTTTCGTTTGACTTGAATATTCACGAAAACCCACCCCAGCACCAGCACTGTTTATATTATCAGTGCATTGTATTGTATTGTATTGTATTATTTTTTGTCACAACATATTTCTCTGTGTGAAATTCGGGCCTCTCTTTCCAGGAACAGTGTGTCATTACAGTGCGGCGTCACCCATATTTCTTTCTTGTCTGGGAGTGTATTTGTTTCATACCAAATTGGATTTTGCTACAAACGTTTGCTGGCGCCTCGGACAACCGTTTTGTTGCCGCCGGTGAGTTCTTTTACGAGCACTAAGTGCATGCTGCACACAGTCCCTCATTTTGTCGTCTCATCCGAATGACTAGCGTCCAGACCACCACTTTCTGTTATTTGTTTTCCTATCAAAGTAGTCTTTTTTTCTACAGATTTGTGACAGCGACAACCTATTTGTTTCCGTGGGTTATTTTACGTGCGCTGAACGCATGCTGCACACGGGACCTTAACGGTTTGTAGTTTCGTCCGAAAGACTTGTAGGCCTTCCGCAACTGCCACTCAATGTCCGGCAGAGGGTGGAGGGCAGTAAAATCCCCGACCCGCTTGATGGGACTGGAACCTGTTGACGCTCTCTGCTTGCCGGGCGCTTTATCACATGGCCACCGCTGCATGATAATAATAATAATAAGAAGAAGAAGAAGAATGATAATAATAATGGTGTACATTTATATAGCGCTTTTTCTCTCTAAGAGCTCAGGGCGCTTTACATGAAAATAGGATATTACAAACTACATAGATTATTCATGACCACTTTTTCTTGATGAGGAAGGTTGTTTCAGATTTGAGGAGCAGCAAAGAAGAAATAACGTTCATCATAGGTTCTTGTATTAACTCACTCAGTACGGCCAGTCCTCTCGTCTCCTCTGCACAGACCCCTCGGATGTCCAGTGGGTGTCTGAATGACCCAACCTTTAGCTTCCGTCGTCAGAATTGTGGTATTCTTTGTCAACATTCACCTCTTCAGTATAAGAGCCTTCCTCTTGTAATGTTTTGATGATGGTAATTGGGGTGAAACGCTCTTAACGTCGTCTCTTTTGCCGTTCGTATGGAGAGAGTTAACACGAGGAAGTTTCGCGCGCACGTGTGTGTGTGTGTGTGTGTGTGTGTGTGTGTGTGTGTGTGTGTGTGTGTGTGTGTGTGTGTGTGTGTGTGCGTGATTGAGACTGGGAAGGAAAGAGAGGTATTTTGAAAAGGAGGGAGAGAGGGAGGGAGGGAATAAGAAACGGACACATGCAGACAGAGAGACCAACAGACAAACAAAATGAAACTGTGGTAACACTACATCTCCGTCGGACAGTACGTCAGGGTTGACAGTATATCAGGACGTCAGGGTTGACAGGACGTCATAGTTGACAGTATATCAGGACGTCAGGGTTGACAGTATATCAGGACGTCAGGGTTGACAGTACGTCAGGGTTGACAGTTATCAGGGTTGACAGTATATCAGGACGTCAGGGTTGACAGTACGTCAGGGTTGACAGTTATCAGGGTTGACAGTATATCAAGACGTGAGGGTTGACAGTTATCAGGGTTGACAGTATATCAAGACGTCAGGGTTGACAGTTATCAGGGTTGACAGTATATCAGGACGTCAGGGTTGACAGTTATCAGGGTTGACAGTATATCAGGACGTCAGGGTTCACAGTACGTCAGGGTTGACAGTTATCAGGGTTGACAGTA
>NC_134897.1:6500703-6505703 GCF_041734735.1 Babylonia areolata
CAGCGAAAATCGATGGAGAATTGTTGATTTGATCAGTCAAGCAAACCTTCGTTTTCATGCTTCCGGATTCCATAAATTCCATAAAAAGGCTGTTTCGAATGCGAACCGGCCGTACCAAGCAAGAATAAACGAAACTGGAATAGCGTAATGGTACCTGGTCCACAGGGGAAAGTAATCAAGGTACGAGTTAACTCGTACCTGGAGTAGAAAGAGTTAATTCATCAGTTTATCGTAACGCCCCAAAGCCACCATGGAGGTGGCGTAAGTGTAAGCCGGTGACGACCAAAAGGGAAAGTACCCGTGCGGATCATTGAAAGAGACGAACTCTGTTGGAGTCTTCCTCCCAAAGTGCATGGACGTGTTCTTCACCAACGCCTCGTACTTCTCTTCAGGGATGAGGCCCTCCACGCCGAAGAGAAAGAAGTCCTTGGGGACGTGGCGGTAGTTGCTCACCCTGGTGCCGTTCAGCGTCTCCAGGCGGTTTCCTGGGTAAACCAGGGGGGATGTCTGGAACCACAGTCACCACTGGGGGGCTGAACCATGGGAAAGGAGAGAGAGAGGGGGGGAGAGAGAGAGAGATAAAGAGGGAGGGAGAGAGAGGGGAGAGAGAGAGAGATAACGAGGGAGGGAGAGAGAGAGAGAGAAAGAGAGGCGAGGGAGAGAGATAACGAGGGAGGGAGAGAGAGAGATAACGAGGGAGGGAGAGAGAGGGGAGAGAGAGATAACGAGGGAGAGAGAGAGAGAGATAACGAGTGAGGGAGAGAGAGGGGAGAGAGAGATAACGAGTGAGGGAGAGAGAGGGGGGAGAGAGATAACGAGGGAGGGAGAGAGAGGGTAGAGAGAGATAACGAGTGAGGGAGAGAGAGGGTAGAGAGAGAGATAACGAGGGACGGAGAGAGAGGGTAGAGAGAGAGATAACGAGGGAGGGAGAGAGAGGGTAGAGAGAGAGATAACGAGGGAGGGAGAGAGAGGGGAGAGAGAGAGATAACGAGGGAGGGAGAGAGAGGGGAGAGAGAGAGATAACGAGGGAGGGAGAGAGAGGGGAGAGAGAGAGATAACGAGGGAGGGAGAGAGAGGGGAGGGAGAGAGGCGAGAGAGAGAGATAACGGGGGAGGGAGAGAGACGGGAGAGAGAGGGGAGAGACACAGAGAGAGAACACTGAACACTGAAATATTTAATGTCATTAGCTGAAAAGCTCTGGTGACATCGTAGGTACCAGTCAGATCTAAATGATGCAAAACAGATAAAACAAGAACAAAGAAACAAACAAAATCAAAAACAAAAACAAAAAAACAACAACAACAACAACAACAACCAAAAAAAAAAAAGAAACATAAAGAGATTTGCGACACTTTGGCACTTTGTCATTAGCTTAGAGTACATGTGACAAGGGGGTAATGTGCCTTTTTTTTCAGTCGTTCGTCTCCAAGGTTTGGACAGTACACAGAGAGAGAGAGAGAGACAGAGACAGAGGGAGACAGAGAGAGACAGAGAACAATAGCGAAAAAAAACACGAACACAAACACTCTGTGAGGCTGGTTCTACAATTAGTCAGTTATGTGACTGTATCGGCATCTTAGGTTGTGATCAACATTATCAATACAAATATCAAATCATTAGCATGTTTACTTCACTAGTATGTTTGCTTTAGTTGTGTACTAAACACCGGCACTCCACACAGCCCACAGGCTGAAGATGAATATGATTAGAGATGACACCGCCATGATGACAGGAATCATTATCTGCTACAAATGACCGACTGGGGATTTTTTATGCTTTAATTAACTGAATAGATGTAATGTGTCATGTGTGTGAGTGCGTAAGTGACTCAGAGGGTAAGGCAGTATGTTACCAACCACACAATTGTCCAAACGACTAAACAAGGAAGTGACTCACTGACTTGAACTCGCTGATTTGTTGTAGGAGTTGTTTTTCTTGACTGACTGACCAGTTATCCGAACACCCGACTCGCTAAATGGCTGACTGTGTGACTGTATTGATAAAGAAAATCAAAATCATCCAAACGCATCCAGGAATGACGCTACTCTCGGCTTTATATAATCTCAGACTGGGGGCAAAAATTCATCTTATTTATTATCTGTTTATTCATTTATTAATTCATTCATTCATGTATAAATATATGGGTTTTTTTCTGTCAATGTGTTTATTCATTTATCATTACCTTTTTCACGGTTTACTGGCAACAAATAAACGGTACGATTTGTGATGTAAAGAAAAACAACACAATGCAATTTAAATGCCACACGGAACACAACACAACACAACACAGTGCCATACGGGACACAACACAGCACAACACGGCACAACACAACGCCACACGGAACACAACACGGTGCCATACGGAACACAACACAACACAGTGCCACACGGAACACAACACAACACAGTGCCACACGGAACACAGCACAGCACAACACAGTGCCATACGGGACACAACACAACACAACACAGTGCCATACGGGACACAACACAACACAACACAGTGCCATACGGAACACAACACAACACAGTGCCATACGGGACACAACACAACACAACACAGTGCCATACGGGACACAACACAACACAGTGCCATACGGGACACACACAACACAACACAGTGCCATACGGGACACAACACAACACAGTGCCATACGGGACACAACACAACACAACACAGTGCCATACGGGACACAACACAACACAGTGCCACACGGGACACAACACAACACAACACAGTGCCATACGGGACACAACACAACACAGTGCCACACGGGACACAACACAGCACAACAGTGCCACACGGGACACAACACAACACAACACAGTGCCACACGGGACACAACACAACACAACACAGTGCCATACGGGACACAACACAACACAGTGCCACACGGGACACAACACAACAAAACACAACAGTGCCATACGGGACACAACACAACACAGTGCCATACGGGACACAACACAACACAGGCCACACGGGACACAACACAACACAGTGCCATACGGGACACAACTCAGCACAACACGGAACAACACAACGCCACACGGGACACAACACAGCACAACACAACGCCACACAACACAACACAACACAACACAACGCCACACAGGACACAACACAAACACAACACAACCCACACAACACAACACAACAGAACCACAACGCCCCACAGGACACAACACAAAAACAACACAACGCCACACGGACACAACACAGCACAACACAACGCCACACAGGACCACAACACAGCACAACACAAAGCCACACGGACACACAACAGCACAACACAACGCCACACAACACAACACAACAGAACACAACGCCACACAGGACACAACACAAACACAACACAACGCCACACAACACAGACAACACAACACAACGCCACACGGGACACAACACAGCACAACACAACGCCACACAACACAGCAACAACACATGCCCTACGGGGCACAACACAACACAACACAGTGCCATACGGGACACAACAGAACACAACACAACACAGCACAACGCCACACAGGACCACAACACAACACAACGCCACACAAGACACAACACAACACAACACAACACAACACAACACAACGCCACACGGGACACAACACAACACAACACAACACAACACAACACAGCACAACACAACACAACACAACACAACACAACACAACACAACACAACACAACACAACGCCACACAGGACACAACACAGCACAACACAACACAACACAACACAACACAACACAACACAACACAACACAACACAACACAACGCCACACAGGACACAACACAGCACAACACAACACAACACAACACAACACAACACAACGCCACACAGGACACAACACAGCACAACACAACACAACACAACGCCACACAGGACACAACACAACACAGCACAACACAACACAACACCACACGGGACACAACACAGCACAACACAACACAACACAACACAGCACAACACAACACAACACAACACAACACAACACAACACCACACGGGACACAACACAGCACAACACAACACAACACAACACAGCACAACACAACACAACACAACACAACACAACACAACACAACACAACACAACACAACACAACACAACGCCACACGGGACACAACACAACACAACACAACACAACGCCACACAGGACACAACACAACACAACACAACACAACACAACACAACACAACACAACACGGGACACAACACAACACAACACAACACAACACCACACGGGACACAACACAACACAACACAACACAACACAACACAACACAACACAACGCCACACAGGACACAACACAGCACAACACAACACAACACAACACAACGCCACACGGGACACAACACAGCACAACACAACACAACACAACACAACGCCACACGGGACACAACACAACACAACACAACACAACACAACACAACACAACACAGCACAACACAACACAACACAACACAACGCCACACAGGACACAACACAACACAACACAACACAACACAACACAACGCCACACAGGACACAACACAGCACAACACAACACAACACAACACAACGCCACACGGGACACAACACAACACAACACAACACAACACAACACAACACAACACAACACAGCACAACACAACACAACACAACACAACGCCACACAGGACACAACACAGCACAACACAACACAACACAACACAACGCCACACGGGACACAACACAGCACAACACAACACAACACAACACAACACAGCACAACACAACACAACACAACACAACGCCACACAGGACACAACACAACACAACACAACACAACACAACACAACGCCACACGGGACACAACACAGCACAACACAACACAACACAACACAACGCCACACAGGACACAACACAGCACAACACAACACAACACAACACAACACAACACAACGCCACACAGGACACAACACAGCACAACACAACACAACACAACGCCACACAGGACACAACACAGCACAACA
>NC_134897.1:6513203-6525703 GCF_041734735.1 Babylonia areolata
TCCATATACGCTACACCACATCTGCTTTGTAAAGAAAAGGAGCAAATACCTGCCTTTTGCATAAACCCATTGGTCAGGCCTTGAGAACCTACCGTACAGCCCTCATGCAGTGACAGCGTGTCACAGGAAGTGCTGTGTGTGGAGGGGTGCAGTGCCGGATAGAGGACTGAGGGACACTCACTTGGACTTGACGATCCGCTTCAGGAACTCCTCCAGCTCCTTCCAGCCCAGCTTCTCCAGCTCCTTGTCGATGGCGTCCCAGGGAAGCTGGCTGAAGACGTCCAGCGCGTGCAGCAGGTTGGCGGGCGTGTTGACCCACATGCTGCTGTTGGAGTCCCAGGCCAGCGGCCAAAAGGACATGACGGAGCTGTTGTAGGCCACGTTCCGGTCGTGGTGAGCACCGATGGCGTCCAGGGAGTCCAGCAGCTGCTGGTCTGAGGGCCTGGGGGTGAGGGTGTAGTGGTGGGCCTCCAGCAGGGCACTGGTGATCCAGGCAGTGGCGAACATGTTGTTGTCGAACACAGACATCAGGTTCCGCATCTCCGCCACCGGGGGGCTGCCCACAAAGTTGAGTCTGACGTAGCTGGGGTAGATGCCTCTGTCCTCCTGCCACAGCCCCGGGCCGATGAAGGGCCGGTCCTGCTTCACCTGCAGCAGCTCCAGCATGTCGAACAGCTCGCGCACCTTGAGGGCCAGGCCTGGCTCTGCCACGCTTCTGGCACCCACCCCACTGACCGACACCGCTACCAGGGCCGCCAGCAGACACACACCGTTCAGCACACGCGCCATAACTGGCGGTGATAGTCACTTAGACCACAACCCTTACCGTGACCACAGAACACGCCGGGAGCTGCACACCACCAGCACAACAGCCGTGGAATAGACAAGGGGGGTAAATCCCGTGGACTAGGTAGGGGCTAAAGTCTCCTGAATCAGACGACGTTTAGGGGTGGGTGACCTTGAGGCAGATAACGGGGTGACTAACGGTGATAGGGGCAGGGCCATGAGTCACTATCTCATCGGCCTCTCAGCCGACGGGCAGATAACTGCTGTTGTGACACGGGACACCAACTGTTCCACGCGCAGTGTTCTACAGCTCTTTTCTCTGTGGCCGTGACTGCACGTTATCAGCAGACAACACCACGAGCACCAACAAAGGCCCAGACTGCGTTATTTCATAATGTCCACACATACACGTGAAGTCAATGTCCACACATACATGAGTCAATGTCCACACATAGTTCGAATCACGGACACCCAGCATAAAACTGGCTTTTGCGCTGCTCTAAACTACTACTGCTACTACCACTACTACTACTACTACTGATAATAATAACAATAATAATCATAATGATATTAGTCATAACAATCATAATGACGACGGTGATGATTATGTTAAGATATAACCAATGGAGGGGAATATATATTTGTTGATAACTATTCACTCCTGTTTCAACGGCAACAGTCATACTGATGGACATGATAACGTTGATGATGACGACGAACAGGAAGAATATGGTGATGATGACGACGAACAGGAAGAAGATGGTGATGATGACGACGAACAGGAAGAAGATGGTGATGATGACGACGAACAGGAAGAAGATGTTGATGATGACGACGAACAGGAAGATGGTGATGATGAGGACGAACAGGAAGAAGATGGTGATGATGACGACGAACAGGAAGAAGATGGTGATGATGACGACGAACAGGAAGAAGATGGTGATGATGACGACGAACAGGAAGAAGATGGTGATGATGACGACGAACAGGAAGAAGATGGTGATGACGACGAACAGGAAGAAGATGGTGATGATAACGACGAACAGGAAGAAGATGGTGATGATGACGACGAACAGGAAGAATATGGTGATGATGACGACGAACAGGAAGAATATGGTGATGATGACGACGAACAGGAAGAAGATGGTGATGACGACGAACAGGAAGAAGATGGTGATGATGACGACGAACAGGAAGAAGATGGTGATGATGACGACGAACAGGAAGAATATGGTGATGATGACGAACAGGATGAAGATGGTGATGATGACGAACAGGAAGAAGATGGTGATGATGACGACGAACAGGAAGAATATGATGATGATGACGACGAACAGGAAGAAGATGGTGATGATGACGACGAACAGGAAGAATATGGTGATGATGACGACGAACAGGAAGAAGATGGTGATGATGACGACGAACAGGAAGAATATGGTGGTGATGATGACGACGAACAGGAAGAAGATGATGATGATGACGACGAACAGGAAGAAGATGGTGATGATGACGACGAACAGGAAGAAGATGATGATGACGACGAACAGGAAGAAGATGGTGATGATGACGACGAACAGGAAGAAGATGGTGATGATGACGACGAACAGGAAGAATATGGTGATGATGACGACGAACAGGAAGAAGATGGTGATGATGACGACGAACAGGAAGAAGATGGTGATGATGACGACGAACAGGAAGAAGATGGTGATGATGACGAACAGGAAGAATATGGTGATGATGACGACGAACAGGAAGAAGATGGTGATGATGACGACGAACAGGAAGAAGATGGTGATGATGACGACGAACAGGAAGAAGATGGTGATGATGACGACGAACAGGAAGAATATGGTGATGATGACGAACAGGAAGAAGATGGTGATGACAACAAAGGAGCAAAACACAACAGGAAATGTTTGTTTTGCTGCTAAAAACACTTTCTGTTATTCATTCCATCATTCATTCTTTTTTTCTTTTTTTTTTTTATTCTTTGTGCTTTCATTTCTTTGTTCGTTCAATAACATATCTGAGGGCTTTTTTTTTTCCTGGTGAGATGATATTAGACAATAAAAAAAAAAGAGGTAAGTCAGTTTCGTCAAAGAAAAAGGCTTGTCAAACCCACGTCACTCACTTCATTATGAATGTGATCATAGAACAAGAAGGGTTTATGATCAACAACATGTGAAAAGTACTAAAAACAAAAGATAACCCTCTGGTGCGGGGGCCGTCATCATTAGAATCAAAACTAAAAATAAAGCCAAAGGAAACATGACGCGGGCTGTGTGGCGTAGTGAAGAAGCGTTCTGACAGCATGGAGAACGGTCAACTGAACCCCGTCAAAGGAATGCGTTGTTGTGAGAATTTCCAGTCGGGGAATGGCACTTACCAAAACCCAGTTTAACTCACTCAGTACGGCCAGTCCTCTCTTCTCCTCTACACAGACCCCTCGGATGTCCAGTGGGTGTCTGAATGACCCAACCTTTAGCTTCCATCGTCAGAACTGTGGTATTTTTTGTCAACATTCACCTCTTCAGTATAAGAGCGTTCCGCTTGCAATATTTTGATGATGGTAATTGGGATGAAACGCTGTTAACGTTGTCTCTTTCGCCGTTCGTATGGAGAGAGTTAACGTGCACTTGAGAAGACTAGAACCGCACAGTAGAGTGTTACCGACTTAACGGACATGTCTTCTGAGTGTTGCTCAAATATCATGACCAAACACTACAAGTGTCTGTATCTCTCGGGCCTGACTGACGCCGGGATACATTGTGAAAGGTAGCATACAGTAAAGCCGTCCAGCATGTGTGGGTGGTGTGCAAAATGTTCATGCATGACGCAGATGTGAACAAAACATCTCAGATTCTTATACAAAAAAAAAAATTCTGAAAGCTAGATGCTGTTCATCCCGATTTGTTGACTTGGCCTTTCTGTGGAACCGTTTGTTGTATATCTCATCCAGAGATGGTAGATCACACCCAGTCATCTTGATGGCAGTTTTTACAATTCTGCTGAGAGCTATGGTGTATTCCTCAGAAATATCTCCGTATCAGTGATCAGTGCTAGGCAAACTGAACACACTATTTTGACACTTGTAGAGGAGACAGCCAGAAGTTTTGTTTCGACTCCCAATTTTTTAAGCAAAGAAAATTACAGGTGGTGTTTTGTGTTTTGTTTAATTCTTAAGACTACTTTTCGTGTTTTTCTCCCAATTCAAACTTCAATTTATCTATATTCCCTGCTAGTTTGTCTTTAGTGACAGGTAGAATGAGGCACTATGGCGATCTGATCTCCGCTGGGAAAACAGCCAGAGTTTTGTGCAAAGATATTTTGTGTAACAGTAGAGCACAGTACAGTACTATACAGTACAGTACAGTACAGCTTTGTTCAATAAATACAATGCAATAAGGCTACGAAACAAAGTCAAAAAATCGTTGAAAATGTGATTGCGGTCCGCATTGTAACGAGACCACACAAACCTGAACGTGTGGTTTCTTTCTTTTTCTTTTGACTGTCAGAGCAACTTCGGTTTATAACGTGCCACTTTCCCAGCTGTTACCCTTATCTCTCCAACGTGCTGGTTAATCTGACCCTTCCTGTTCCCTCTGATCTGCCAACAAGTGCTTGCCTGGGTGACCAAGGCTGTACGGAGTGCGAGGCACAGCAATATGACCAGCCAGTCTTGTCCTGTCCTCTTTGATGTACATCCTTTGAAACGATCTGATAGTGGACGGACCATACTCAAAAACACAGTTTGCCACGGCAACATTTTCTGACGGTATCAAAAGACTGGCATTCGGTTTTGCAATTTAATGATACAAGTTAAAGGACTCTGGATATGGAAGTTGAACTTTTTTTTTTTTTTTTTTTTTTTTTGTATCGGCGATCACGTACTAATCTATATTATCGTTTTGTTTTCTTTGTTGTTGTTTTTGGTTTTGTTGCTGTTGTCGTTGTTGTAGTTGTTGTTCTTCTTCTTGTTGTTGTTCTTCTGAGAGAGGCAGAAAAAAGTAGAGAGAGCGGACACAGACATGCACACACACAGGCGTGCCTGGACACACGACAGGCACGCAAAACACACACACAAACACACACACTCTCTCTCTCTCTCTCTCTCTCTCTCTCCCCTCTTTCTCTCTCGTCTAATTGATTGATTGATTGATTGATTGATATGGATATTTATATAGCGCCTATCCTCGGTCGGAGATCAAGCTCTAAGCGCTTTACAAACACGGGGTCATTTACACAACAGACTGCCTACCTGGGTAGAGCCGACTGACGGTTGCCATTGGGCGCTCATCGTTCGTTTCCTGTGTCATTCAATCAGATTTCAGGCACGCAGACATACACACCCAGACAAACATGTAACATTTAAGATTTTACGTGTATAACCGTTTTGTTTATTAACCCGCCAAGTAGATAGCCATACTCTGTTTTCGGGGGTGTGCATTCTGGGTATGTTCTTGTTTCCATAACCCACCGAATGCTGACATGGATTACAGGATCTTTAACGTGCGTATTTGATCTTCTGTGGGTGTATACACACGAAGTGGGTTCAGGCACAAGCAGGTCTGCACATATGTTGACCTGGGAGATCGAAAAGATTTCAACCCCTTACCCACCATGCGCCACCGAGATTCGAACCCGGGACCCTCAGATTGAAAGTCCAACGCTTTAACCATTCGGCTATTGCGCCCTAATATCATTTTATTTTGTGAAAAATTGTTAGATGAAAAAAAAAAAGATAGCACTACTACTATATCAGCAGGAGTACAACTTTTGTTACGACGACTACTCTACACTCACACACATAAACGATTTTTTTTTGGGGGGTGGGGGGTGAGGGGGTTGGGGGTGGGGGGTGGGCGGGGGTTCACAAACGTTGTCAAGGCCTTGGTACGGCTGTGTTTACTGTGACGTTCTACCGCCCCACGGTGTGAAAGGTCAAGTCAACAGCTAGTGGACACTTTGACAGAGTGGACAGGCCAGCGCTGAGGGTGAAAGTGGCGAGGATCAGCAGGAGATAGGAAGGTGTGTGAGTGTCTCCCTCGTCTGTCTCTCTTTTGTCCTGATCACGGCGCTTTCTGGGCACTGCCATGCTCGTCTTTCTTGTACAGCGGTGAGAAGTGTTGCTGAATGTTGTTTTTGTTTTTTTGTTGTAATATTTTCTTTTCTTTTTTTTTTCTTCTTCTTTCCTTATTTATGTTTTTGTTGTTGTTTTTCTTTTTCTTTTTGCTATTGTCTTTCTTTTCGTTTTTATTCTCCTTTTTTTCTTTCCTTCTTTGTTTTATATATATATATATATATATATATATATATATATATATATATATATATATATATATATACAGAGAGAGAGAGAGAGAGAGAGAGATAAAAGAAATGTGTGTGTGTGTGTGTGTGTGTGTGTGTGTGTGTGTGTGTGTGTGTGTGTGTGTGTGTGTGTGTGTGTGTTTCTTTATTTTCTGTCTATTCTTTCTATTCTTTGATTCTTTGTATCCTTTCTTCCTTTTTTTTTCTTTCTTTTTTTGTTTTTTGTTTTTTTTGTTTGTTTGTATGTTTGTTTGTTTGGCTGGCTTGTCGAGTGCCGTCTTCGTTGTGGTTGTCTGGTGGCATGTCCTCCTCGTCACTGCCTCTGTCACTGGGGCCTTGCACGTACTGTAAGTCTGTCTGCTGCATCTCGTTGTCATTGTCTGTCTGCTCCTCACTGTCTGTACCTTCTTCCTTGTCCGCCTGTCCATGTCTGTCCATGTCTGTCCTGTCCATGTCTGTCCGCCTGCCCTGTCCATGTCTGTCCACCTGTCCATGTCTGTCCGCCTGTCCATGTCTGTCCGCCTGTCCTGTCCATGTCTGTCCACCTGTTCATGTCTGTCCTCCTGTCCATGTCTGTCCGCCTGTCCATGTCTGTCCGCCTGTCCTGTCCATGTCTGTCCACCTGTTCATGTCTGTCCACCTGTCCATGTCTGTCCGCCTGTCCTGTCCATGTCTGTCCACCTGTTCATGTCTGTCCACCTGTCCATGTCTGTCCGCCTGTCCATGTCTGTCCTGTCCATGTCTGTCCTCCTGTCCATGTCTGTCCGCCTGTCCATGTCTGTCCGCCTGTCCTGTCCATGTCTGTCCACCTGTTCATGTCTGTCCACCTGTCCATGTCTGTCCTCCTGTCCATGTCTGTCCTCCTGTCCATTTCTGTCCGCCTGTCCTGTCCATTTCTGTCCGCCTGTCCATGTCTGTCCACCTGTTCATGTCTGTCCACCTGTTCAGGTCTGTCCACCTGTTCATGTCTGTCCGCCTGTCCTGTCCATGTCTGTCCGCCTGTCCTGTCCATGTCTGTCCGCCTGTCCTGTCCATGTCTGTCCACCTGTTCATGTCTGTCCACCTGTTCATGTCTGTCCATGTCTGTCCACCTGTTCATGTCTGTCCATGTCTGTCCACCTGTCCTGTCCATGTCTGTCCACCTGTCCATGTCTGTCCTCCTGTCCATGTCTGTCCACCTGTTCATGTCTGTCCGCCTGTCCTGTCCATGTCTGTCCACCTGTCCATGTCTGTCCGCCTGTCCATGTCTGTCCGCCTGTTCATGTCTGTCCACCTGTTCATGTCTGTCCACCTGTCCATGTCTGTCCACCTGTTCATGTCTGTCCACCTGTTCATGTCTGTCCGCCTGTTCATGTCTGTCCACCTGTTCATGTCTGTCCACCTGTTCATGTCTGTCCGCCTGTCCTGTCCATGTCTGTCCACCTGTTCATGTCTGTCCGCCTGTCCTGTCCATGTCTGTCCACCTGTTCATGTCTGTCCACCTGTTCATGTCTGTCCGCCTGTCCTGTCCATGTCTGTCCACCTGTTCATGTCTGTCCATGTCTGTCCTCCTGTTCATGTCTGTCCTCCTGTTCATGTCTGTCCTCCTGTTCATGTCTGTCCATGTCTGTCCGTCTGTCCTGTCCATGTCTGTCCATGTCTGTCCTGTCCATGTCTGTCCTCCTGTCCATGTCTGTCCGCCTGTCCTGTCCATGTGTGTCCTCCTGTCCTGTCCATGTCTGTCCGCCTGTCCATGTCTGTCCGTCTGTCCTGTCCATGTCTGTCCGCCTGTCCATGTCTGTCCGCCTGTCCATGTCTGTCCTCCTGTTCATGTCTGTCCTCCTGTCCTGTCCATGTCTGTCCGTCTGTCCTGTCCATGTCTGTCCATGTCTGTCCTGTCCATGTCTGTCCTCCTGTCCATGTCTGTCCTGTCCATGTCTATCCTCCTGTCCATGTCTGTCCTGTCCATGTCTGTCCTCCTGTCCTGTCTTGTCCAGTCCATGTCTGTCCATGTCTGTCCACTTGTCCATGTCTGTCCACCTGTCCATGTCTGTCCTCCTGTCCTGGGGGCTGTCTTGTGGATCTTCTTGTGCTGGAAGAGAGAACACATTGAAGGAAAGTATTAAGAAGCACAGGGGATATGTTCTCGTAAAACACCCCTTGAAATAGTCCTGTATCTCAGTTAAGAACCAGAGCTGAGAATTAACGATGTAGTGCGTGTTCCATTTCGTCTTCCTTCTTTTCCTTAATTTGTTGGGTTTTTTGTGGGGGTTTTTCGTGACCTGTCAGTCTGTCCTGCCAACCCATGACATATATCATCTTCGCAGAACACAATTATATGTCAAGATGTCAAAAGCGTTTATCTGTCGGATGCACAGACGCGCGCACGCACGCACGCACGCACACACACACACACACACACACACACACACACACACACACACACACACACAAGCGAGCAAAAATCAGATGGGATGGCAAGAAGGAGAGGTGGAGATCTATTATGTGAGAGATTCGCAAAACTATTTTTTGATGCGCCAAACTTACAGACTTCATCTGTACACCAGAGAATATCTATCAACTCCAAAGGACACTGAACAAAAACACTATGATTTATCTCTGCGGCAGTCACCACCGTCATTGTTAGCATCACTGACTTTTTCTAATTCCTTTTCTTCTTCCCTTTTTCCTACATTGATGTGAATGGCTTATCAACAAGGACGAAGGCAAACAGGAGCACGTTTCAGTTTCAGTTTCAGTTTCTCAAGGAGGCGTCACTGCGTTCGGACTTCTTCTTCTTCTTCTTCTGCGTTCACTCGTATGCACACGAGTGGGCTTTTACGTGTATGACCGTTTTTACCCCGCCATGTAGGCAGCCATACTCTGTTTTCGGGGGTGTGCATGCTGGGTATGTTCTTGTTTCCATAACCCACCGAACGCTGGCATGGATTACAGGATCTTTAACGTGCGTGTTTGATCTTCTGCTTGCATATACACACGAAGGGGGTTCAGGCACTAGCAGGTCTGCACATATGTTGACCTAGGAGATCGTAAAAATCTCCACCTATTGCGCCCGTCACTGCGTTCGAACAAATCAATATACGCTACACCACATCTGCTAAACAGATGCCTGATCAGCAGCATAACCCAACGCGCTTGTCAGGCCTTGAGTGTTGGATCATATATTTGTGCACGTATCAGATTGGATTTCTGTTAACATCATTTTGCCAGAGGACAACACTCTCGTTGCCATGGGTTCTTTTACAGTGCGCCCAGTGCGTACTGCACAGCGGGAGCAAGAACAACAGCAGTAAATGAAAGACAACAGGTTTTGCTTTTAGAGAAACAGCCGTGAGGGGTGAGGGGAGGTGAGGGTGAGGGTCAGAGTGACAGTGACAGTGTCCAGGCCGCGGTGAAGACTTCCAGAAAAGGTATGACTGATACTCTCTCTGTAAATATTACCTTGCCCTTCTCTCTCTCTCTCGACACACACACACACACTCTCTCTCTCTCTCTCTCTCACTCACACGCACACGCACACATACACACACTCACACACACACACACACACACACACACACACACACACACACACACATGCACATCCACATACAGAGGCACACGCGGAGACAAAAATAGCTTGGAATTAGTATTTGATTCAATACTTTGCTGTGAAAAGGTTACACCTATCCCTGAGCGGTGGCCAAGCGGTGAAGTGTCCGACTAGGAATTGAGTGCCCGCGGGTTCAAATTCCATGATACTGACGGGGATTTTAATCACCCTCCTCCATTAGACCGTGAGTACTGGTCTGGTGGTCTGGGTACGAGTCTTTCGGATCAGACAATAAACCGAGGTCGCGTGTGCAGCATGCCGTTAGTGCACGTAAAAGATCTCAAGACGCCAAAGGGGCTGCGACGATAAGTAAAACAATATACAATACACTGCAATGCAGTATAATCTGCATTGCTTACAAGGTGCATCTAGCCAGATCTTGTACCACATTTTCGTCATTGCAAGAGAGAGAATGTTAGAAAAGTTGTTGAATGAATCTGATCAAGAATATGAAAGTATAATTCTGATAATAATTATGAATTATATAAACCTTTTGAAATATGTTTTTCAAGCAGACTTGTTGTTGTTTTTCTTTTAATCCTGAAAAACTGGCACCTTAACGATCCAATCTGATTTTCACTCACTGTAAGAATGCTTATGTATTATTGGTTGTAATATTAAGAGGAAACAGAGCCAGACTCCATCTGTCCATATTGAGAGAGAGAGAGAGAGAGAGAGAGAGAGAGAGAGAGAGAGAGAGAGAGAGAACTATACAGCTCAATCGGCAAAATACCACGATAAACAGGCGACTGGTTTGACACAGATGTGACGGCAAACATTGTTTATCATGTTCCAGTTGTCACTTTTTACTTGCCACACCACATTACCATCAATTCTCCTTGTACACTTAATTGTACCGAGTCAGTATGCAAGTCACGTAAACCACTGTGTGTAACCCCCGTGTGGCAGCTTCAGTTTCAGGCTGAAGAGGTCAAAGAGGTCAGCGACCTATGTAAGCAAAATAGAAAGGGTAGAGTTAACACTTGTCTACACACAATGCGCTGGTCAAGCCTTGAGGAGCTAACAAACAGTTGATGAAATAAAATGGGTGGTTTGGGTCCTAGGCTGTCGGCTGAGACGATACATCGTGATCCTGTGTGAAGTATGCACTTTGCGCACGTAAAAGAACCCATTGAAACAAAAAGGGAGGTGGGGGGGGTTCTGTTGAAAAGTCCACTTTGGAAGTAAAATGATGACACTTGCAGACAGAACAAGAAAAGAAGGGTGGCACCCATCTGTTGAAACGAGCTGTCCGCCAAAAGAGCAGCCCGAATTTCACACACTGTTGTGATAAGATATAACACAACACAATGCAATACACTACAATGCAATACACAACAATGTAATAAAACACAACACAACACAATACAATACAGTACAGTACAGTACAACACAACACAGTACAATACAACACAACACAATGCAAAACACTACAATGCAATACACAACAGTGTAATAAAACACAACACAACACAACACAATACAATACAGTACAGTACAACACAACACAATACAATACAATACAACACAACACAACACAATGCAACACAATTCAATGGACTGAATGTTGCACATACAGAGGGACTGTTGGAAACGATCCTTTGATACTAAAGATAGTAACGCTGCTGTCCAGCTAAAACGTGGCGTACTAATAGTCTCCCCTGACAGCGTATTATGATTGCTGACGTTTGAAAAACCCAAGTACGAAGTCCCCAGCTCGTAATCATCATCATTCCTATGTCAAGGTCCCCCCGTCTCTACTCTCGTCTGCACAGCACTCAGAAGGTTTCCAAGGTCACGGCAGACCAAGAAAGTTTATGCCCAGGTCAAAGAGCGAGAGGTTCATGCCCAGGTCAAAGAGCAAGAGGTTATGCCAAGGTCAAGCGCCTGCCCCCACCCTCTCCCCCCTACCCCCGTGCACCCTCCTCCGACTGATGTGGCCACGTGTCCTCCAGACTGGTCACGTGCTGTCTGGCAAAAAACGTTAACCACTCTGACCGAGCTGTTTCTCTTAACCCTTTAACTGCTGGGCCTTCAGGAAATGAGGTCAGTGTGGCCTAGATGAATGTGACCTTAATCTAAACTGCATCACCACTTTCTGTGTACTTTAAAGTCTTTCAAGTCCCAAGGGGAAGAAGTGCGAGTGAAAAAGGATGAATAACTTCCCGACAAGGAAGCTCCGTTCTGTCACAATGAGATGGTAACCTTCACTGACTGGCCGGCAACATCGTCACAGCAGTGAAGGGGTTAAGCTCTGTGACGGCCCACGTGGGTAACACTGACATCCCGCTGAACGTGATCGTCTGGAGGTTCACGTGGCAGATAGCTCAGGAATTGATGTCAGCGGGGTTGGGGGAGGGGGGACACCGGGGGGGGTGGGGGGGGGGGGGGGGGGGGCAGATACACATTCCCAGCCACCGGTCGCAAGTTGGCCACTTCACGTTCAGCGACTGGACTCGGCGATACGGATGCCTTCTGTAAGGCCAATATTATTGTGACTGATAGTTGAAATGGAAATTTCCTGATAGTTTTGTTGGCTAAATGACTGAAAAAACGAGTCAACAGAATAGAATGTATTTAATTCCGTATGCACCTGAGTCACTAAAGAAGCAAAAATAATAGATGGATATAGATAATAAAAGAAAATTCAACAATACATAAAATCAATGTACGCAAGGAACTGTGCAAAACATTATGTCAATAAAGTCACATTACGATTGCGATTTCTCTCTGTTTTTTTGTTGTTGTTTTTCCAGATGTGATCAGTGGTTGGAAGAAGTGATTCACAGCTATCGTGGCAGGCGAACGA
>NC_134897.1:6530703-6533203 GCF_041734735.1 Babylonia areolata
GTGAGCTGTGGCCAGACAGGACTCACAAAGGCGGCCCTCAGACATGTAGATTCCAGGCTGGATACACTGTGTACAGGGCGGAAAGATGAACTTGATGGATTCCCCACACCTTGGCGCAGTATCCACGGAGCAATGTTGAAAAGAAAGAGACGGGCTCTATTCTGGTTATCTGCACCAGGATATACATTCTGCATCCACCCAGTCTTCTTCTTCTTCTTCTTCTTTTTCCTTCGTGGGCTGCAACTCTCACGTTCACTCGTACGAACACGAGTGGACTTTTACGTGTATGGCCGTTTTTATTCCGCCATGTGGGCAGCCATACTCCGTTTTCGAAGGTTACCACCCGGTGTGAAATGGCGTTCAACACCCTGACTGCTGAACCCCGGTGACATATCAATGCGGCACGGGTTTGAAAGGAAGTCGCCATTTTCAACGATGGAATTCAGTTTGCTGAAGAGAAATAAAGTCATCCCAAGGTGGACTGACATCCTGACTTACGATGTCGTTTCAGTGACGTGCCCGCCAGTCAGTGAGGAGCAGGCACGTCGGTAGTGATTAAGGGGTTAAGGAACTACACGGGGGATAAGTTGTTGGTGACGACAGTCAGTGAGGAGCAGACACGTCGGTAGTGATTAAGGGGTTAAGGAACTACACGGGGGATAAGTTGTTGGTGACGACAGTCAGTGAGGAGCAGGCACGTCGGTAGTGATTAAGGGGTTAAGGAACTACACGGGGGATAAGTTGTTGGTGACGACAGTCAGTGAGGAGCAGGCACGTCGGTAGTGATTAAGGGGTTAAGGAACTACACGGGGGATAAGTTGTTGGTGACGACAGTCAGTGAGGAGCAGGCACGTCGGTAGTGATTAAGGGGTTAAGGAACTACACGGGGGATAAGTTGTTGGTGACGACAGTCAGTGAGGAGCAGGCACGTCGGTAGTGATTAAGGGGTTAAGGAACTACACGGGGGATAAGTTGTTGGTGACGACAGTCAGTGAGGAGCAGGCACGTCGGTAGTGATTAAGGGGTTAAGGAACTACACGGGGAATAAGTTGTTGGTGACGACAGTCAGTGAGGAGCAGGCACGTCGGTAGTGATTAAGGGGTTAAGGAACTACACGGGGAATAAGTTGTTGGTGACGACAGTCAGTGAGGAGCAGGCACGTCGGTAGTGATTAAGGGGTTAAGGAACTACACGGGGAATAAGTTGTTGGTGACGACAGTCAGTGAGGAGCAGGCACGTCGGTAGTGATTAAGGGGTTAAGGAACTACACGGGGAATAAGTTGTTGGTGACGACAGTCAGTGAGGAGCAGGCACGTCGGTAGTGATTAAGGGGTTAAGGAACTACACGGGGGATAAGTTGTTGGTGACGACAGTCAGTGAGGAGCAGGCACGTCGGTAGTGATTAAGGGGTTAAGGAACTACACGGGGAATAAGCTGTTGGTGACGACAGTCAGTGAGGGGCAGACACGTCGGTAGTGATTAAGGGGTTAAGGAACTACACGGGGAATAAGCTGTTGGTGACGACAGTCAGTGAGGGGCAGACACGTCGGTAGTGATTAAGGGGTTAAGGAACTACACGGGGAATAAGCTGTTGGTGACGACAGTCAGTGAGGGGCAGACACGTCGGTAGTGATTAAGGGGTTAAGGAACTACACGGGGAATAAGCTGTTGGTGACGACAGTCAGTGAGGGGCAGACACGTCGGTAGTGATTAAGGGGTTAAGGAACTACACGGGGAATAAGTTGTTGGTGACGACAGTCAGTGAGGAGCAGGCACGTCGGTAGTGATTAAGGGGTTAAGGAACTACACAGGGGATAAGTTGTTGGTGACGACAGTCAGTGAGGAGCAGGCACGTCGGTAGTGATTAAGGGGTTAAGGAACTACACGGGGGATACGTTGTTGGTGACGACAGTCAGTGAGGAGCAGGCACGTCGGTAGTGATTAAGGGGTTAAGGAACTACACGGGGAATACGTTGTTGGTGACGACAGTCAGTGAGGAGCAGACACGTCGGTAGTGATTAAGGGGTTAAGGAACTACACGGGGGATAAGTTGTTGGTGACGACAGTCAGTGAGGAGCAGGCACGTCGGTAGTGATTAAGGGGTTAAGGAACTACACGGGGAATAAGTTGTTGGTGACGACAGTCAGTGAGGAGCAGGCACGTCGGTAGTGATTAAGGGGTTAAGGAACTACACGGGGGATAAGTTGTTGGTGACGACAGTCATGTCTTTGTGTGGTACCCTGTCGGCCCCTTCCTCTCCATGTCACTCTCACACCCCATCCACCACTTTGTTACCTTCATTCAGTTATTCACAAGTTCATTTCTTCTTCAGTCGGTTTGCTTTTTATTTACATTAATTCATTCAGTCTGTCATTCGTTCGTTCTTTCCTTTGTTCGTATATCCGTGTAGGTTTTCTTTTCTTTTTTCTATGTGGAGTGATGGCCTAGAGGTAACGCGTCCGCCTAGGAAGCGAGAGAATCTGAGCGCGCTGGTTCGAAT
>NC_134897.1:6543203-6548203 GCF_041734735.1 Babylonia areolata
GTTTCGTGAAGGTGGGGGGTCTGCCAGGCCTGCAGGAGAAGTATTTCCACAGCGTGCCGGGGCGCGTGGTGCCCAACAGCACGTGCGGCCTGCCCAACCCTGACGCCTTCCACCTTCTGCAGCCCGCTACCTCCAGTGACCTGCCCTGGCCCGGCAACGTGCTGGGCATCACCATCCTGAGTGCCTGGTACTTCTGCAACGATCAGGTGCCGGAGCTTCTGCTACTGTTTGTTTTGTAGACCTAGGTACAATGATAGCCGCTGTGTGTGGGCTCTTCCCATACTGGCAAGTTAACTCTTTCCATACGAACGGCGAAAGAGACGACGTTAACAGCGTTTCACCCCAATTACCATCATCAAAATATTGCAAGCGGAAGGCTCTTATACTGAAGACGTGAATGTTGACAAAGAATACCACAATTCTGACGACGGAAGCTAAAGGTTGGGTCATTCAGACACCCACCGGACATCCGAGGGGTCTGTGTAGAGGAGAGGAGAAGACTGGCCGTACTGAGTGAGTTAAAGGCATGGTGGCAGAATCGGTAAGGCGTTGGACTTCTGGGTTCGTTTTGTTTGAAACCAACATAGTAGCAGACCGCCATATGCGTTGACTACCGATGTTATATCATGTTTCGGTAAGTACAGTAGATGTGAGGAGGAGCCGTGGCAGAGTCGGTTAGGCGATGGACTTCTGGTCCAGTGCTGACCAGTGATCGGGGTTCGAGGCCCCCGTTTTGGCTTTGCACTTTACTGACATTTCCCTCACTCAACCCACATGTGAATGGGTTCCTGACTTTTGTTAACCATGGTTAGAACGGCTGAAGGAGAGGATTGGGCCCCGCCTTCCTATGCCCGGCACTTAGCACAGTGGATAGGAATGGCTGCCTTGATGGCCGTACAATGCTATGGGACTTTCAACCATCAGTGCAGAAAGTGCGTAACATGAAACAAGAAGAGATGAAATACTGGTCTGTAGTTCTTTAGAATAACTTTGGGCATCGTGACATGATTAATCACTTTAACTTTGTATTATATATACATATATATATTATATATTACACACACACACACACACACACACACATATATATATATATATATATATATATATATGTATGTATGTATGTATATCTATATATATATATATACATATATATATATATAGATATACATACATATATATATATATATATATATATATTGTTGTTGTTGTTGTTTATTTATTCCTATCTGTATTTGTCCATCTATCTATTCAGGTACTGGTGCAGCGCACTCTGGCGGCAAAGAACATGCACCACGTGAAAGGGGGAGCTATCCTGGCTGCTTACCTCAAAGTCTTGCCACTGTTCACCATTGTCTTCCCCGGAATGATCAGCAGAGTTCTCTTCCCTGGTGAGGAAAATGATTTGTGTGGAGAGGGAGGGGGTGCGGGGAGGGGTGGGAGAGTCTTATCAAATTTGAGGGAAGCATAGTGTAGAGAAGCACATGAAACTGTTTTTATGAGTGTAACAACTCAAATGTAATAGCTCATTCCAACTTCTTTGTAAGAAATATGCATGATATATTACTATTGAAACTTTGATCTGTAAAATTTGTTTTTAATTTGACTGTTTTCTCGAAAATCGATCTTTGAACTACCAACACATACACATACGCAAGAGTGCGCGCACACATCTCGACAGCACTATCTCATTAGTATTGTATCTTTTGCAAAACATTTTTTTTTCTGTATGAAAATCGGGCTGCTTACCCCAGGGAAAGCACGTGTCCATAGCGCGGTGTCACCCACATATGTGATGTGATATGTGTGTGTGTGTGTGTGTGCGTGTGTGTGTGTGTATGTGTGTGTGCGCGTGTGTGTGTGTGTGTGTGTGTGTGTGTGCGTGCGTGTGCGTGCGTGTGTGTGTGTGTGTGTGTGTGTGTGTGTGTGCAGAGGAGGTGGGCTGCGTGCACCCCGAGGACTGTGAGAGGGTGTGTGAGAACAAGGCGGGCTGCTCCAACATCGCCTACCCCAAGCTGGTCATTGAACTCATGCCCACTGGTCAGTCTGCCTCTCCCTCCGCTTGGGTGGCTGGTTTGGTTGAGTCGATGGCTGGTTTGGTTTGGTTGAGTCGGTGACTTCTGGTTTGGTTGAGTCGGTGACTGCTGGTTTGGTTGAGTCGATGGCTGGTTTGGTTTGGTTGAGTCGGTGACTGCTGGTTTGGTTGAGTCGGTGGCTGGTTTGGTTGAGTCGGTGGCTGGTTTGGTTGAGTAGTGGTTTGGTTGAGTCGGTGACTGCTGGTTTGGTTGAGTCGGTGACTGCTGGTTTGGTTGAGTCGGTGGCTGGTTTGGTTGAGTAGTGGTTTGGTTGAGTCGGTGACTGCTGGTTTGGTTGAGTCGGTGACTGCTGGTTTGGTTGAGTCGGTGACTGCTGGTTTGGTAGAGTCGGTGACTGGTTTTGTAGAGTCGGTGACTGGTTTGGTTGAGTCGGTGACTGCTGGTTTGGTAGAGTCGGTGACTGGTTTTGTAGAGTCGGTGACTGGTTTGGTTGAGTCGGTGACTGCTGGTTTGGTTGAGTCGGTGACTGGTTTGGTTGAGTCGGTGACTGGTTTGGTTGAGTCGGTGACTGCTGGTTTGGTTGAGTCGGTGACTGCTGGTTTGGTTGAGTCGGTGACTGCTGGTTTGGTTGAGTCGGTGACTGGTTTGGTTTGGTTGAGTCGGTGGCTGCTGGTTTGGTTCAGTCGGTGGCTGTTGGTTTGGTTCAGTCGGTGACTGCTGGTTTGGTTCAGTCGGTGACTGGTTTGGTTGAGTCGGTGACTGCTGGTTTGGTTCAGTCGGTGGCTGTTGGTTTGGTTCAGTCGGTGACTGCTGGTTTGGTTCAGTCGGTGACTGCTGGTTTGGTTGAGTCGGTGACTGCTGGTTTGGTTGAGTCGGTGGCTGGTTTGGTTTGGTTGAGTCGGTGACTGCTGGTTTGGTTGAGTCGGTGACTGCTGGTTTGGTTGAGTCGGTGACTGCTGGTTTGGTTGAGTCGGTGACTGCTGGTTTGGTTGAGTCGGTGGCTGGTTTGGTTTGGTTGAGTCGGTGACTGCTGGTTTGGTTGAGTCGGTGGCTGGTTTGGTTGAGTTGGTTGAGTGGTGGTTTGGTTGAGTCGGTGACTGCTGGTTTGGTTGAGTGCTGGTTTGGTTGAGTCGATGACTGCTGGTTTGGTTGATAGTCTGTTGGTTGATTAGTTGGGTAAGCGTTTTTCCTTCCAGGTCTGTGGCATGAAATCGGTGTTAGTTCGGTGCGACAAGGTTCCAGTGAATGGTTGCTTGCGTTTTGATTTGTTTTTGTTTTGTTGTTGTTGTTGTTTGTTTGTTTGTTCGTTTTGTTTCGTTTGTTTTTTGTTGCTGTCGTTTGTTTGTTGTTTTGTTTTGTTTGTTGTTGCTGTTTGTTTGTTTTGTTTTGTTTTTGTTTTGTTTTTTGTTGTTGTTTGTGGGGTTTTTGGATTGTTGGTTGTTGTTTTTTATGTTTGTTTTGTTGTTGTCGTCGTTTCTCCATCTGTGTTTTTCGTTTCTTTTTCTTCAAAATATTCTGATTTATTCTTTTCTTTTCTTTTTTTTTACAATGCACGAAACTTGATATCAAACAGAAGGGATACAATGTATCACATCAAATCAATGCATAATAAGAAAGAGGTGTAACAAGGCATTGGACATACATAAAAGAAGAACACAGGGCATACACAGTGCGCATTCTGCACACATTTTTGTCTCTGCACTTCGTTTAGGTCTCTGAAAATATCATTGTCTCTGAAGGACGCTATGAAATAAAGCACTATGATTTATGACAATCACCACCATCGGCGTTGGCATCGCTAATATTTTCTATTTCTCCTTTCCTTCTTACTCTTTCCTGTGACTTCATTGTGGTAAACTGAGCGAACTGTGTGTGCGTGAGTATATGTGCGTGCGTGCGTGCGTGCTTCCGTGCGCGCGCGCGCGCGCGTGTGTGTGTAATTGAGTTTTGTGTTTGCGTGTGATAGTGAATGTTAAGATTCCGTTGGAGACGGGGGAGGGTTGTGGCGGGCGTGCAGCCCTGCATGCGCGCGTACACATGACTCTGTGCCTGGATGCTGACAATTGAAAATAATGATGATGTTCATGACGTCAGGACTCAAAGGCATGATGCTGGCGGCTATGATGGCTGCTCTGATGTCATCGTTGACGTCAGTGTTCAACAGCTCCGCCACCATCTTCACCATTGACATCTGGAAGAGGATCAGACCCAGAGCCACGGAAGCGGAAATGCTGGTGGTTGGGAGGTAAGTGTGCTGTTTAGGAATGACACCCTGTCTGGATATAGTTATCTGTTTGGGAATGAACGGATGTGTGGATATGTTGCTTTTAATCAGGAAGGACACGATGTTCTGGATATGTGGCCATGTTTACAAATGTTGTGTTGTTTGGAATGGACTTGTCTGCTGCTGTGGGATTCGATGTTTGATTAAATGTTCAATACCTGAATGACTTGTGTAGCTGTGTAGGTCAGTCTGTTCGTCTGTCTCTCCGTCTCTCTCTGCCTCTCTGTTTTTCTCTATGTGCCTCTCTCTGTTGTGTCTCTGGCCCTGTGTCTGTCTCCCTCTCTGTATATATATATATATATATATATATATATATATATATATAGAGAGAGAGAGAGAGAGAGAGAGGGGACGCAAGAACGCAAGAATGTTAATGTAAGGTCACCGACCTGTATACATTTTGGGTGCACGTGTTGCACACACATATTAACTAACATAAAATAGGAAGAACAAAACAACCACTATACAAATAGCTCACTGAAACAGTAAACTAAACGAAAAGCACAGGCTGATATTTGTTTAGGTGAAAGTGCCTTCTCTCATCTATGCATAAAAACAACATTGCAACATCTCTGGTCACATTGCAACTTTCGTTTTGCAGCAGAAATGGTAATGATAGATATCTAACATTCTGCGTATGCTTGTGCAAATATTTCTTTCTGAGATCATCATATAATGGA
>NC_134897.1:6550703-6558203 GCF_041734735.1 Babylonia areolata
TTGTACACAGTCCTCGGCAAAGTTAAAAGTTTCATTCTATCCACAGGAAGCGAGCAGATCTATTCGCTGTGTATTATCGTTTTGGTTTGAATCGATTGGATTACATTTTGTGTCTAAGTGACAACGAAAACATTATCGGGTAAAGATTCTTGCTGCAACTCTCTCGAGAGAAGAACCACTTAAAAAAAGGCACATAACACCCCTTTCACATGTACTTTAAGCTAATGACAAAGTGCCAAAGTGTCGCTAATCTCTCATTAGTTTATGTTGTTTCAATTCTGTTTTTCCTTTCTGTTCCATCTTATCTGTTTGCACCATTTTGTTCTGATTAGTACCGACTATGTCACTGGAGCTACACAGCTAATGACATCAAACATTTCAGTGTTCAGTTTTCTCTCTCTCTCTCTGTCAATTTCTCAGTCACACACACACACACACTCTCTCTCTCTCTCTCTCTCTCTCTCTCTCTCTCTCTCTTTGTATCTGTCTGTCTGTCTGTCTGTCTCTCTCTCTCTCTCTCTCTCTCTCTCTGGATGTAGATGTATCTCGGTGTGTCCATGATTCTTTATTTTTACTTTTATTTTTAATTGTTTCTATTGAGAGAGACAGAGACAGAGGAGGGAGATGAGAAATAAATCAGGTCTGGTCCTGTTGTCTTTGACTTCCATTAGGAGGGAGAAGAAGCGTCACTGGTCAGTTCCGAATGGAAGTTCAATGTTGAAAACAGCTGAATTATTGCATATCCAGCACCATCCACTGGGCCCTTCTGGCTTCTGGTACGGCGGCCAGTTGTGTGTTTTTTTTCTTGGATATCACTTCATTTAGAATATGTGAAAGTAAACATTTGCGTGCACACACACACACACACACACACACACACACACACACACAGTGTTATTATTTCTTTTAGTTATTTGTTTCTTTGTTTGTCCATCTATTATTTTAGTATATTCGTTTTTTCATCTATCTATCACCATTTATGATTATTTATTTGTTTATTTATTTGTTTATCTATCTATTTATCTATTTATTTGTTTGTTTGTTTGTATATTTATCTATCTATTTCATCTTTCACCACCCCAGAAAATAAACCAGTGCCCAGCTGGAAGCGCTGCCTGCAGCTACTGTGTGGCTACGAGCCCCCGAAAGACATCGACATGTCGGAAGAGGAAGCACGTGACATGCAGAAACTGATTACGTCAGTGCGCGAGAAGAGGAAGTGGAAGATCTTTGTCAACGTGAACGCCGTCATACTGATGTGTTTCGGGGCCTTCCTGTGGGCTTACTTTGGCTGAGTGGAGAGAGGAATTAGTAAATGCAGGGGCTGTGTATTTTCACCAGACAGCATTGGGGAACGTCCATCCGAGAGATGAAGAAGGGAGAGAATTGACAAATGACGGGGTGTATATTTTCGTCCTGTATTTGGGAATATACATATAAGAGAGCTTTTTAAAATTATTACAAAGTAGTTTTTTTCTACTTAACATAAATATTTGATGAATTCATATATACATATAGGCATTCGTAACTGTGCATAGGTTAGGGGAAAGAAGATGGGAAGAAATAAGGGGAATAATTCATCTAGTACTTTTGTGACATCGTGCCAATTCAATGACCCTGCGACAGGACGCTTTTCTGTGATCTTTTTATTTTGATCCATCTGATGAAGATTTACTCTTAACGCATTGCAAACTAGCATTATTTTTCTATGTTATGATGTCAGAATGGTTCGCTGGAATATCTGTGCTTCAAAGAAGAAGAGGAAGAATGGGCTTTTATACTGCACCATACCTCCTCCATCATCATGGCCTGGCTTCGCTGACGAAGATCTAGGAAGGGCGTTGTCCACGTCTGATGCAGGCACGCTCATGGCTGACAAGGCCAATGCGGGAAAAGCAGAGTCGGCCGCAGCGGTTGCAAGGGAAAGTCTGGTCTGGGTTCGCGGCTGCAGCATCGTGGTTCTTCCTCCTTCTGCGTTTGTCCTCAAGGCTGGCCCTGCGGTTGTTTTCGAAGGAGGAGACAGCTTGGTGGATGGTGCGTCGCCAGGTCTCTCGATCAGCGGCTACTGCGGACCACTGGCGATGGTCAATGTGACAGGCACCGAGAGCTTTCTTCAAGGAGTCTTTGTATCTCTTCTTGGGTGCTCCTCTGTCACGGTGGCCAGTGGACAGTTCGCCATACAGCGCGATCTTGGGCAGGCGGTGGTCCTCCATCCTGGACACGTGCCCTCCTCCAGCACAGGGGCGAAGAGCGCTAACAACCAACATCAACGTGGGGAACAACTCGTACAAAAATCAGCACCACGGGGCACTATGACTGAGACTTACGAACAAGACTAATTCAACGCATCAGTGATAAAGAGCACACACACACACACACACACACACACACACGTCAACACCCAGTCATCTATGAAATCAGATTTGCAGAGATGTGTTTTTGTTTCAGCGTGACGAAGTTGGTAAGGAAGTTTATTCCAGGTGTCAGCGCCAACGAATGACCAGGCACGCTGTCCTTGTGATTTCTTTTTACTGTGCGGGATACACAGAACATGTCAATCAGCAGATGGTCGCAATGAACGGGATGGAACAAAATGTTGAACATGATCAGACATGTACTGAGAGGACGTACCAGAAAAATAGCATTGGAACATATGCAAGAAGTTCTGGAATCAATTCCACTGACCAGTATGAAGCCACTGGATTAGCCAGCAGAGTTTGAGTGTGGATTTTCTTGAAAGTCTTGAAGACAAGGCGAGCTGCACCATTCTGAACTTTCTGAATTTTATCGGTTGAAAACTATGGATATGCCGCTAAAAGTGAGTTACAGTAATCAAGGCGGGGAAGAAGTGAGGGAGTTTTCGATTGCTTCGGAAAAAAGGTGCAGGGGATATGTTAAAGAAGTCAATGAATAACCAACCAAAAATCAGCACTTGGAAGGAAAAGCCTTCGTCTACTTCGTAGAAGAACTACTTTCGCATTAGTCTCCGGTCATGGAATCTGAAAACTCGTTTTCCTGTTGGATTTGTGCATCCAGTTCATGTTCTAAACTTTTATGACAACTTTTGAAACATCTGTTATTTGAATTTGAAGCCAGGGAAAACCTGTTTTGTTACAAGCCAAATAAAAGAATAGTAGCGTATGTTTAAACTACTTATTTGATGTTTCTGAAAGGGAAATTCTGACCGTGTTCTATGTCGATGACCATAATCGCTACTACATAAAAATATTAATATTCGTTCTTATGGAGTCCTGAGATGATTTCACAAAGGTGTTTTGAATGTTGGTGATGGGTATAGTCAGCATGTACATGAAATGTACTGTATCTGCTGTGTCGGATCTCAGTATTATACGCTAGCAGACAAACACATTCACTGGACATTGCGAACATAGATTCAATGTACAGTATTACTATATGCTATCATTTTGTACGTTTATATGACTTGCGTATGTATGTATGTATGTATACAAGTTATGTTGGTGTATTGGCGTGGAAAAGAGCGAACAGATATTATGGGAAAATGCATATCTCGACACAATGTGAATGGTGAATGAGTTGTTTTTTCTCTGTTTCTCTGTGTATCTATTTATCTATCTGCCTGTCTGTATTCTCTGTCTCTGTCTGTCTGTCTGTCTGTCTGTCTTTCTCTCTCTCTCTCTCTCTCTCTCTCTCTCTCTCTCTCTGTTTCTGTCTTTGCCTCTCTTACTCAGTGTCTCTTTGTTTCTGTTTCTTTGTCTGTCTACCCCCTCTACCCCCTCTCTATCTCTCTCTCTCTGTTTCTGTCTCAGTGTGTGCATGCGCACTCACCTCTGTGTGCATGAGAGACACACAGAGAGAGAGAGAGAGAGAGAGAGGAGAGCTCGCGCAGGCGTGTGTGCGTGAGTGTAAAATAGATCTTTACGAATATAACTATCAACATTATTGATGAAGATTATAAAGAAACTGACGATGACAGTGGCACAGTGGTACAGTTATCAACGGGGACGAAACCCTCATTGTTGTAGTCAAAGATAACGTCCCTAACTCGGTCACAACGCCTAAAACGGCTACATTTTATCCGGCCACCCTTATGCAGCGCGGCCTTCGTGACGTCAGCATTATCACTGGATGTCAAATACACACGCACTATCCCAGAACTGGGTTGCATGATGGCTTGTGGCAGTTCTAGGTCTGCATGGTGTTCATAATAATTATTAAGAAGTCAACGCTTAATCTGTTAGACCTTGGCAAATGTTTGTGCTAATTAAACTTAGCTCTGCTTAGTTCGAAAACGCAACTCATCCCTCAGATCTAGATATTTCCATGTGGAGGGAATTCAGGCATATTACAAGCCTGGTTTTTTTTTTTGTTTGTTTGTTGTTGTTTTGTGTGTGTGTGTGTGTTGTTGTTGTTGTTTTTTGTTGTTTTTTCGTTTCCACGGCCATTCGTGACGATGTGGTTAATAAAAAAAACAAATAACGCCGCTTTGAATAATAAGACACGTTTGTAAGCGAAAAGAAATATCTTCTTCTTAAAACAGTTTGTTTTGTTTTCACTGGATTGTTTGTTTCTTCTTTCCTTTTTTTTTTATTTTGTTTTCTTTGTTTTGTGCTATTTTTCATCCTCTTCTTCTGCGTTCGTGGGCTGCAACTCCCACGTTCACTCGTATGTACATGAGTGGGCTTTTACGTGTTTGACCGTTTTTTACCCCGCCATGTAGTCAGCCATACTCCGCTTTCGAGGTATTTTGTGCTGTTTGTTGGAAACTGCGTATTTCGTGTTCATCCGTTAATAGAGCACGTGCATGCGCGCGAGCGCGCACATTTTTGTGTGTGTAAGTATGTGTATATGTGTCTGTGTGTCTCTGTGTGTGTGTTTGTGTCGGGATATGCGTCTGTTTCTGTTTGCATGTGTGTTTACCTGTGCATTTTGGTGCATTTTGCTCGCCACGTACGTTGTAAATCCACTCGTAGAGACAAATTCACAATTAGTACACAGGAACTGACTTGATCACAATTAGTACACGTGAACGCGAGAGACTGTACAAAGTGCATAACAACAGAGCAGATTACTCCAAGTGCATACGAACTGAAGAAATTAGTGGGTCAATTGGCAGATCGAATATTATCGACATATTTCTTGTCAGCACTTTCACGTTTTATCAAAAAATGGGAAGATACACGTAGACCATGATGATCTGTCTGTCTGTGTTCCTGTCTCCACTCCAACCCTCCTGTGTGTGTGTGTGTGTGTGTGTGTGTGTGTGTGTGTGTGTGTGTGTGTGTGTGTATCTTTCAGTTGTCTCATTGTTGTTGTTATCGATATTTCTGGTTTTATCTTTTAACATCTGATACCTTACTTGACATATTCAATGACATGTGTGTGTGTGTGTGTGCGCGCGCGCGCGCGCGTGCGTGTGTGTGTGTGTGTGTGTGTGTGTGTGTGTGTGTCTGCCTGCCTCTATTTTATCTGTTCTTCCTGTCTGTCTGCTCTTTTGCACAAACCAAAATCTCTCTCTCTCTCTCTCTCTCTGTCTCTGTCTCTGTCTCTCTCTCTCTCTTACACGAACGCTTATACACACGTGGGTGTTCCCATTTCACCCCCCCCCCCCCACACACACACACACATACACACACAAACACACACAAATTAATACATACATTCAGGTAAATAGGACATATAAAATTTCCTGCATTTCCAGACACATAAACTTTACGTTTACACACCTTCGTTTATTGTTTCCAGCAAACCATAATCACAACATTTGCTCAGAGTTTTGATCCCATAAACTTCTTTTCTGCTTTCTGTTTTGCATGCAAATTTGTAAAAAAAAAAGAACTATAAATTAATCATTTGAACATATACATTTCATATTGCATTAAAATCGAGATAAATGTTTGCATGCAGCAATTGAAATTTCTGATAATGCAAGCTTTAACAGGAATAAAATCGACAAACGTTTTGCAAATAGCAATGAAATTTAGAGTTAATGTTTGCTGAAAAGCATCACAGTCGATGCTAACCTTTGCATAAACAGTGTTTGTATTGATGTTAATGCTGGAATACGTCGTCAGTGTCATTTGTCGTAATGATTTTGAAAGTTACACAAACAGAAGCACAGTGTGTGTGTGTGTGTGTGTGTGTGTGTGTGTAGTGTGTGTGTGTGTGCGTGTGTAAATGTGTTGTGTGTGTGTGTGTGTGTATGTGCTGAGGGTGGCGGGGGGTGAGGAGGGATTGTTAACACACATATTTGCCTGCGAGCTCAAGTTGGGTGAAAGAGGGCATCATAGCACAGGAACAACCTTTGGCCTGTTCGCTCCGCCCATCATATACGTGCAACGGTTCAACGTTCAGGTTATGTGTGTGTCTGTCTGTCTAGTGTCCATATCTGTTGATCCATCTGTCTCTTCTGTTGTCGTTAACAGTGTGTGAGTCTGTTCTAGGTGTGGCTATGTGTGACTGAGTGTGTACGTGTTCTCGAACACGATTTGATCTCTGTCATTTGTATCACAAAATACTTTGGAAAGACTGAAGTGGGTAGAGGGGACAGAGAGACAATTAGGCATTCAAGAAGGTAGACAGAAGAAGAGGACAGACATAGACAGAGAGAGATAGACGGTAATGGTGACACAGAGACAGAAAAAGAACAAAGAGAAAGTGTGAGGTAGACAGAAACAAAGAGGAAAGGAGAACACAAATGTTTCAGTAATTCTGGAACACGTCCACATCACTACCCCCACCCCCACCCCAGCAATTCTGGAACACGTCCACATCACTACCCCCACCCCCCCACCCCCAGCAATTCTGGAACACGTCCACATCACTACCCCCACCCCCCAATTCTGGAACACGTCCACATCACTACCCCCCCACCCCCACCCCCTCCACCCCCCACCCCAGCAATTCTGGAACACGTCCACATCACTACCCCCCCCCCCACCCCTCCACCCCCCACCCCAGCAATTCTGGAACCCGTCCACATCACTACCCCCACCCCCACCCCTCCACCCCCAAGCAATTCTGGAACCCGTCCACGTTTACTACCCCGACCTCCACCGCCCCCCACCCACCCACCCCGCCCCCCACCACCCCATATTTTTTGGAATACGTCCACATCACTACCCCACCCCCACCACCACCACCACCAACCCAGCCATCAACATTCCACAAACCTTCTCAACCACCCACAACCCTCAACCGTTAACCCCCTCAACCCCCCCATCAACACTCTAAACCACCTACAATCCGCAACCCGCTCAAGCCCCTCAACCACCACACCCCTCAACACCCCCACCCCCCACCCCTCAACTCCCAGCACCGTCAGCCCTGTTTCTTGGTCTCCTCGTGCCGTCTCTCCCAGTCCAGAAGCGCCTTGCTCTTCACCCCCCCGGCACTCATGGGCGGACAGTACGTGCCGAAGAGGCGGTCAAAGTGGTTAAAGAAGGGCTGCATGTTGGTCAGAGGCTTCTGGTGGTGCATGTCGTGCTTGGGAGCCCCGCCGAAGATGCCGAAAGGACTCCA
>NC_134897.1:6568203-6598203 GCF_041734735.1 Babylonia areolata
ATGTGTGTGTGTGTGACAGAGGGAGAGATGGAAAGACAGAAACATGTGTGTGTGTGACAGAGGGAGAGATGGAAAGATAGAAACATGTGTGTGTGTGACAGAGGGAGAGATGGAAAGACAGAAACATGTGTGTGTGTGTGACAGAGGGAGAGATGGAAAGACAGAAACATGTGTGTGTGTGTGACAGAGGGAGAGATGGAAAGACAGAAACATGTGTGTGTGTGACAGAGGGAGAGATGGAAAGGCAGAAACATGTGGGTGTGACAGAGGGAGAGATGGAAAGGCAGAAACATATGGGTGTGACAGAGGGAGAGATGGAAAGGCAGAAACATGTGGGTGTGACAGAGGGAGAGATGGAAAGGCAGAAACATGTGGGTGTGACAGAGGGAGAGATGGAAAGGCAGAAACATGTGGGTGTGACAGAGGGAGAGATGGAAAGACAGAAACATGTGGGTGTGACAGAGGGAGAGATGGAAAGACAGAAACATGTGGGTGTGACAGAGGGAGAGATGGAAAGACAGAAACATGTGGGTGTGACAGAGGGAGAGACGGAAAGACAGAAACAAAGAGAGACAGTACGGGGAAAAGGAGAGTATGACAGAGAAAAAAGAGGGGAGAAAAGCACACACACACACACACACACACACACACACACACACACACACACACACGTGTGTGAAAACAACAGCAATTTATTTACTCGAGAATAACAACCAACCAACCCCCTATGACGCCACCCTCCCGATGACGTCACGTGTAGTGCGTAAACGTCCACATTTGTGTGACGATGGAGGCACATGGTTTAACACAGGGTGCATTGTCACACAGGTCTAAACACATTCCGCTTCGTTCGTGTTTGATGTGCTCGTTCGGCTGTCAAACAAAACATGATAGTGTGTTTCTATGCATACATTACTGATTCAAGTTATGTCCATGTGCATTTTACTAAGGTGATATAAAAACACCTTTAATCCTGTAACCCCACCCCCTTCTCTCTCCCTCTCTCTCTCTCTCTCTCTCTCTCTCTCTCTCTCTCCTCTCTCTCTCCGTACCTTCCTCACGCCGACCTTTAACAGCCAAAGGTTCTTCTCAAAACTGATCCATCAATGAGATATCATTTTTGTACCTGACTGTTTCATACACAAAGAAAAAAGGAAGGGAGAAGCCATTGTTCAAAGAAGGCAAAGACCTGGTGCTACGAACGTGCCAACCTGTCAATTTGTCCCAGTCTATAAGTTCAAATAAAGATAAAGATAAGATAAGAATAACTTTATTATCTCCAACTGGAGAAATTTGGTCAGGTGCATTATCACAACATAGACAAGTAAACAACATAACTGTAAAACGTCAACAACAGCTTTTACGAATATTACGAAGATACAAATGTAAAAAATATCTTATACACCGTTTCATACATACATCCACACACTGCAGGTAATAACTAGTATTCTTAATGTAAAAACAGAAAGAATTAAGAAACATTATTTGAATATAATTATAAACACAACCTACTATACTGCACATTGATTATAATAGACAGGTAAGATAAGAATAAAGATACGTTACGGAAAACCGCAACCAGATAATCAGCACACACCCGCACCCATCCACCCCCCACCCACCCACCCCACACACCAATATGATAAACGACGTCATGACAGCTTGGGTCGTGTCAGTTTGTCTAATGCTTCTTTTTTTTTCGGAAGAGGGGAGACAATGGTGGTAACCTAAGCTGTGCCTATATGTCTCCACAAATTAATCATAGTTGTTGGAAAAATAAGAGACACAATATGATGGCATCCTGGAAGATGCCCATTTGACCAAATAAAATAACGCTATCGAAACGAGCAGAAGATGCCATGCCACTGGGTTGTATCTTTTGTCTAATGAACACACAGGCAAAATCATGTGATGATAATTTACCAGTACCTTGGGATGTGTGCCATTTTGAGCAACAAATACAAAGGCACAATGGAAAGAGGACGTGCCATAATGTGGTGATACATTATGTCATGTCATTTGTCTGGTGAATACACATATGGCATGAAAAGAGGAGACGTTATTAAATGGTACCTTGTGCATGCACACACACACACACACACACACGCACACACACACACACAAACACACACACCATGTGGAGGAACCTTGTGGTGTCCCCTTTTACTTAAACGTTTTTGTTTTTTTTTAATATTACCCACAAAAAAGCAAAAGAGGAGACACTATAACTCCATACCTTGTGGTGTGCCCATTTATTCTAAAAAAAAATCATTAAAAATATTAAAAGAAAAAGCGAAATGAAGGCACATGAGGCGGTACCTTGGGATGCATCCATTTATACGATATATGAGAATATAATAATTATAAAATAAAGCAAACGAGAAGAGGCCATGAAGCGATACATTGGGACACTTTTTTTTTAAAGATATGACCAAAAAATCAAGCAGATATTAAGAGAATCTATTCGTCCGTACTTTGGGGTGTACCCATTTATTCTAAAGATATGATAATTCTTTTTTTCTTTTTTTAAGTGAAAGAGGAGACGCCATAAGCCGGTACCTTGGGGTGTGCCCATTTATACAAAAATTATCTCTCTATTTTTCTTTAACCGAACGAAAAGGCGCCATTAGCTACTACCTGTTTATATTATGTTATACAAAGACTTTTTTTCATGAAGGGAAAAGGAAGACGACAAAAGGCGGTAAACTGGGTATGTCCATTCAAACTAAAAGATTATCAAAACGCACAAGAGGAGACGCAATAAGGCGGTACCTTTGGGTGAGCCCACTTGTCCTGGGGGCCAATGATGCAGTCCTCTAGCTGCACTCTGGCACCGGCCACGTCCTCCTTGACCACCAGACACTGCAGGCTGGACCTCAGGAGACCCTCCCGTGTCAGGCTGAAGCCCTACACACAAAATAACACCTATTTTTACTCACAAATCTATTGTATTTTACAACGGTAGGCCTACATCTACGAGTCACTGCTGTTTCATACTGGATAAAGACAGAGGCAGGGGGGAAGTAGAGGGGGAGGACGGGGAAGAGGGAGAAAGAGAGAGAAGACAGATACACAGCCTGAACTGACAGACACAGAGAGAAAGACAGACAAAACAGATAGGCAAACAGACGGACAGGACAATACAGACAACAGGCTGACAAAGAAAGAGACATGACAGACAGGCAGGCAGACAGACAGGCAAACAAACTGACGGTCAAGACAGGACAAACAGACAGACGGACAGAAAAGAATGAGAGAGAGCTTGCTGTGACTATTTACACACTTGCACATTCGCACCCCTTTAACTATCCCCCAACACACACATACTTGCGAACGCACGCACCTGTGTGCACAGTTTGCCATGACATGTTTCTGCATACAGCGGCTCGGGGTAGGTGAAGAGGAAACTGTGGTTGTCCAGACAGATGCTGGTCACCAAATTCCGGACCTGCACATCACAGCACATCACATAATATCATACACCTCATCAGTTCACATGACGGGCCCTGCAGCTGAATTGATTAAAGCGTTGGACTTCCAGTGTTAGGATCCTGGGTTCGATTTTCGGTCTCTGGTGGGTTAGGGGTGGAGGTTTTTTTCTGATCTCCCAGGTCAACAGACGTGCAGACCTGCTAATTCCTGAACCACCTTCATGTGTAAACGCATGCAGATCAAATACGTACGTTAAAGATTCCGTAATTCATGTCACAGGATATATGGATAGGAAAACATAACCAGCATGCACATCCCCGGAAACGGTGTGCAGCTGTCAACATGGCGGGGTAAAAACCGTCATGCATATACAGGTTCATTCGCACGTTCGAGGTAACGTGGAAGTTGCAGACTACGAAAGGCAGAAGAAGAAGAAGAAGTTGAATATTTTTGCTTTTACTACACAAAAGCCATGTCATACACCGTGTACAATCATATGTGCAGAAGGCGCCACACGAGTCCGTTCTTGTCGAATGGTTCAGGAAGACCGTTGGAAATGTACGATCCAAACCTGTCTGTGTGTAACGTACAGACTGCCACAAATGAAACTGATGGGCTGAAAATGAAGTACTGTTGTGATGTTGTTGTGTTGCGTGTATGTCTGTGACCTTGTGATCAACAGACGGGGATGTGACAAACGGAGATCGGGGAGAGAATCATGGGGGATTTCTACAGCTCTTTAAATAAATCACCAACGTTGCAGGAGCATTGGTATTCGTCCGAAGTTTGAGTAGCGTCCCCCATAACTCTATCCGCTCAAATTTGACAACTGCTGATTTCTACGACCCTGCTTTTTATGTGCGTATTGACATAATTTCACATATCGCATTTTAACGTTGGCATCATCTTAGAATGTTAAGTTATGGACATCAGACTGAACGAAATGCATAGAACCCAACGCCTCTAGACGCTGGCCACTTTACACAATATTATCTTGTGTCTGTGTTCAGTTTCACTGACATGAGCAACAGATCATGGTGGTGGTGGTGGTGGTGGTGGTGGTGTGCGTGTGTGTGTGTGTGTGTGTGCCCGCTCTTATATTATAATATTCCGTCCTAACTTCTTTGGCTGCCGCACAGACGCGGCAAAGTGTGAAAAGAGTGGAAGTCAGCTTGAAGTCAGAGCGACTGATGGGGTGCTGACATTGATCATTTTGTTCACCTGCTGGTCTTGTTCCTGCCATTGTCCCATTGCTCTTGCAGACAACTCATTTCTAAAAAAAAAAAACTGACGGGTAATGAGCACTTCTGCGGTAGGCTGGGCAGTAAGCATCATGATGTGCGTGGATTTGATCTGTGGACTCACCGCGCCCCAGGCCACTGAGTCCTTGTCAAAGACGGTCAGCTCGGGCCAGATGGTCTCCAGGTACCAGGAGAACGACTTGCAGCCCAGCTTCTCCTTCAGTGCCCGCCTCTCCGTCAGGTCCCCCGCGTCTGCATCCTGCCAGCAGTCATCATGGCACGTTCTGTGGTCACTCACAGGGGACAGCTGCTTCTCTACAGATGTAGACACTACAGACACCATCTGTTATCTCTACAGACACAGATACAGACACCATCTGTTACCTCTACAGACACCATCTTTTATCTCTACAGACACCATCTTTTACCTCTACAGACACAGACACTACAGACACCATCTTTTACCTCTACAGACATAGACACTACAGACACCATCTGTTACCTCTACAGACACAGATACTACAGACACCATCTGTTACCTCTACAGACACAGATACTACAGACACCATCTTTTACCTCTACAGACACAGATACTACAGACACCATCTTTTACCTCTACAGACACAGATACTACAGACACCATCTGTTATCTCTACAGACACAGATACTACAGACACCATCTGTTATCTCTACAGACACAGATACTATGGATACCATCTGTTATCTCTACAGACACAGATACTACAGACACCATCTGTTATCTCTACAGACACAGATACTACAGACACCATCTTTTACCTCTACAGACACAGACACTACAGACACCATCTGTTATCTCTACAGACACAGACACTACAGACACCATCTTTTACCTCTACAGACACCATCTGTTACCTCTACAGACACAGATACTACAGACACCATCTTTTATCTCTATATACACAGACACTACAGACACCATCTGTTATCTCTACAGACACAGACACTACAGACACCATCTGTTACCTCTACAGACACAGATACTACAGACACCATCTGTTATCTCTACAGACACAGACACTACAGACACCATCTGTTATCTCTACAGACACAGACACTACAGACACCATCTGTTACCTCTACAGACACAGATACTACAGACACCATCTGTTATCTCTACAGACACAGATACTACAGACACCATCTGTTACCTCTACAGACACAGATACTACAGACACCATCTGTTATCTCTACAGACACAGATACTACAGACACCATCTTTTACCTTTACAGACACTACAGACACCATCTGTTACCTCTACAGACACAGATACTACAGACACATCTTTTACCTCTACAGACACTACAGACACCATCTGTTACCTCTACAGACACAGATACTACAGACACATCTTTTACCTCTACAGACACTACAGACACCATCTGTTACCTCTACAGACACAGATACTACAGACACCATCTGTTATCTCTACAGACACAGACACTACAGATACCATCTGTTACCTCTACAGACACCATCTGTTACCTCTACAGACACCATCTGTTATCTCTACAGACACAGATACTACAGACACCATCTGTTATCTCTACAGACACAGATACTACAGACACCATCTGTTATCTCTACAGACACAGACACTACAGATACCATCTGTTACCCCTACAGACACCATCTGTTACCTCTACAGACACCATCTGTTATCTCTACAGACACAGATACTACAGACACCATCTGTTATCTCTACAGACACAGATACTACAGACAACATCTGTTACCTCTACAGACACAGACATTACAGACACCATCTGTTATCTCTACAGACACAGATACTACAGACACCATCTGTTATCTCTACAGACACAGATACTATGGATACCATCATTATATCTCTAGACACAGATACTACAGATATCTCTTGTTGCTTATAGCTATAGTCAGGGCTGAAATACCGAATTCCGCGGAACCCGGAACGGAAACAACAGACACGAGTTCAGTCACACTGATGCTCATAAACCCGGGACATGTCTCTGACGTTGACCATTCCATCAATGTCTTGCTGTCCATCTTTCAGACAATCTGTTAGATCATTTATTCACATATTTATTAAGCGAAGAGAAACCTGTGGACAGATTTGCTGAACCAGAGAGAGAGATGGGGAGGGTGTGTGTGTGTGGGGGGGGGGGGGGGGGGGGGGTGGGGGGGGGGGGTAAAAGGAGGCAGACAGACTGAAGATTCGCGCTCTACAATCTAACCTTCATATCTGGAAAGTAGTCGTAAACGAACTGTTTGTGGTTGTCTTCCATCCAAAGATCCACTGCTCGCTTGTAGTTGTGTACTTCAATTTCGCGTCGTCCGCCAGGGAAGGAGTAGGGTTGCATGCGAGCAATGTGGCCAAATTTGGAGCACGGAAGATGAACCAATGAACCACCGCACATCCACACCTTCAAGAATGAAACATGGGCAGTGATTATCGAAGACAGAGCAGATACTGTGCTGGTTGTTCGCATTTGTTGTATGTTTCGCAATGACAGCAACAACATCCCGATGAGCAACAACAAGCCGACGAACACAACAACCTGAAGAACAAGAACAAGGAGATGAATGTGTGTGCTTAGTTATAATGATATATCCGTCTTATACGTGATGTTTCCTGTCCTTTTGACATGTACATTTCTTTACAAAACGAACTACAAAGTAATGGAACAGAAACAAACAACAAACGTTTGGCGACTTGTGTACCTTACCCGCCATGACAGTTCCAGATTCTCTCCGCCCCACACCGTCATGCCTTCGTCATATCCGCCCAGCTCCAGGAAGTATTTTCGGTCCACCGCGAAGGCCGCGCCCACCATCATGGTCCCTCTGCACCACCATCAACACCACCATCACCATCCACACACTGAGTGCCTGATTAAATGACCATATGATTGATCAACATCACGATATTCAGAGGAAAGGCAGTATCATTCTTTATAGAAGGCAGACATGGTGAGAGGGCCTCATTGTAAAAGAACAGAGTAAAAACATAGTTTTGACACCAACAAAATCTTTAGAACAAATCGACCAAACACTGCTATGCACTATTTATCAATATTTGAGCAGTCTACGATGCAACAATATTTATGTAGGCTCTTCAGTGTAACAGACTGAGTGACAGGGCGGTTGAGGTACTGACTGAGCGTGCGAGTGAGTGCGTTTGTGAGTTGATCAGTAAGCCCAGTAAGAGATCATTGGCTGACTGAAAGCTATTTGTCTTGTAGAAACTTAGTTATGACAGAAAGAATGACTGACTGAGAGAGACAGACAGACAGACAGACACAGACAGAGACACAGAGAGAGAAAGAGAGAGAGACACAGACACACAAAGAGAGAAAGAGAGACAGATAAAAAGAGAGAGAAAAAAGAAAGGGAAACAAGGGCAGGCAGAGAAGAGACAGACAGACAGACAGACAGAGATAAAACCTTATTGCTCAAAGGATCGGGATATTAGGCATGGCCTGTCCTCGCAGTATGTCCCTACGAAATGAAGTCTCCACACACAATACATCAAGGTAAGCAAGAGCACAGTTGCACTCGAGGTTGACAGACGGACAGTAGAGATAGACAGACAGACAGGGACACAGTGAGAGAGACAGGGGCAGATATATATATATATATATATATATATATATATATATATATATATATATATATATACAACAGCAATGCAGAAAATGATGAAAATATAGAACAATAAGAAAGAAAAAAAAAGATATAGAAACATGCAATAGCAGCGACAGTAAGAACAGTAAGAGCAATAGCAAAAACAATCATGACAGCATTAAGCAGAACATTAAAGCATTTTTTGCAATATAAAAATTTACGAAACAAATACTGATATCGTAACAATTGCTAGCATCATTGATGCCATCCAACTGGCTCATTCACTACAATGGATGGCAGTCACAACAACTACTACTACTACTGCTACTACTAGTTCCACCATCACCATTGTACATACACACACGTACACGTACACGTACGCATGCATGCACACACACACACACACACACACACACACACACACACACACACACACACACACACACACACACACATAAATAGACAGATAGACAGATACATAGATAGATACATAGAAAGACAGACAGGTATATAACGAACAAAATTAAAGAAACTTCCTTTGGCAAGAAGTAATCATATTAACAGTCTACCCCACCCTTTCCTACACACACCTACACTCCCCCATCATCCTTCTTTTCACACCGTCCCCTCATCCACATAGTGACATACACAAATATACAATAGTACAAAAGATCAAATACAGCTGTCTGAAATGCCTGTTCACTCATTTACATGTAAGACCCGATCAAAGTGAGTTGCAATAACCCAATTTTGAGAGGACATGTGGACAGACATAATTCTGGTTGCATTTCAAGAAAAGAGAGGACGAATCGTGCTTATAATTATGACGGAGTCCACTTCACGGTGAGCGACATGTTTTGACGTGTCGTTCGACTCACATTTGTGTTACAGGAAAACCCCAGCTTGTTGCAGATGGAGAGAATAGAGTCTCACTGCCACAGACACACACTGGGGGTTGGTTTGGTGGGAGGAAGTTGCTGTGATAAGGAATGGGGAGGGGCGGGGGGCTGTCTGACCATCCTTTTACTTGAGTTTGTCTTCTAGCCGCCAGGATTTGGCGTTGATAATCACTTCTTTTCGTTATGCCACTGATGATGAAAATGGCGGAAACATACAGCTGAGTGCCATCATTCAATAAATGATGGTCAGTTAAGTAGAGACTTGATTAAGGCTGACAGAGGTTTGGGGCAGAGAATGAAAAGAACTGGTCCAGGTAGAGAGCTCTGTGGAACGTCTCAGCTAGGGCCTATGTTTCTGCAGGCACTCTCTATGATGGCAACTGACTGCGGATTGGCTTGTTTTTTTTCAAACAAATACGAAGAGAATGAAGACGGTATCGAACCTCATGTCCCGTACATATTTCAGCGTCTTTTGAGACGTACGTGGTGTTCGATGGTATCAAATGCGACTAAAATGTCTAACAAGGTTAGGATACAAAGAGTGTTTATACAAACTTTTAGCTGACCAGGTAAATACTGACTGCTAGTCATCTTAAATGTAGAAACACGGCGTGTTGCCATTTGACTCCAAGACACTGTGTTTAAGAACTTGAAGCTTTTCTCTTACGATTCACTGCATAAAAGTGATTGTGTTCACAACGTAGATTTACCTACTGCAAAGTCATGACAAACGTTCGCAAAGACAAATACACATTCTGCAAGAGAAAAGCATAATATGATCACGACAACGAAATCCATTTACTTTCTACAAAGCAAAACATACTTTACAGACTTCTACGCTACGCTACGTACCTTCCCAAACACCAAACTCTACGCAGCAAAGCCACGACACAATTTCACAAATGCCATTTTCTATGCTGCTAAATGCACAGCCAGGCCATAGCTACACATTACTACTCCGCAATGCTACGTCCACGCGCTGCTTCAGCCCGTGGTGAGGCTTCCTGGCGCCGTACCTTTTGGGCGTGGCGTCGTCAGGCCCGTAGAGATCGGGGCGGAAGAAGGTCTCAAAGAAGACGAGGCGCCAGTCAAACCCGTAGCGGGTCATGTAGCCCTTGTGCCAATCATACAAAAAGGAGTCTGGCTGCACGTAGTCTAGCATTCCCAGGGCGATGGACTTGGGTTCCGATTTGACCTGCGTCAGTAATGGTTCTAACCTGGCCACACAACACAGAGGACACACACGCTTTCAAAGGCTGACTCCACCCCGGTCACCCACAGTCCCCACTTACCTCTTCGGGGTGCTGTCGTCAGCTCCGTACTGATCGCGACGGAAGTAGGTTTCAAAGAAAAGCAGTCGCCAGTCGAAGCCATAGCGTAAGATATAATCTTTCCAAGTGTAGGCCAGTGTGTTTGCGTTGATGTAGTCCAGAATGCCTAGCGCCATCGACTTCCGGTCAGATTGGATTTGCGCCAGTAAGGGTTCAAGCCTGAGCAGTCAGAGAGTAAGTGATCAGTGTGTGTGCGTGCGTGAGTGCGTGCGTGCGTGTGTGTGTGTGTGTGTGTGTGTGTGTGTGTGTGTGTGTGTGTGTGTGTGTGTGTGTGTGTGTGTGTGTGTGCGTGTGTGTGTGTGTGTGTGTGCGTGTGTGTGTGTGTGTGTGTGTGTGTGTGTGTGTGTGTAAAAAAGGTAAGTTGTATTGTGTTACATTGCATTGTGTTGAGTTATATTGTGTTGAGTTGTATTGTGTTGAGTTGTATTGTGTTGAGTTGTATTGTGTTGAGTTCTATTGTGTTACATTGCATTGTGTTGAGTTGTATTGTGTTGAGTTGTATTGTGTTGAGTTGTATTGTGTTACATTGCATTGTGTTGAGTTGTATTGTGTTGAGTTGTATTGTGTTACATTGCATTGTGTTGAGTTGTATTGTGTTGAGTTGTATTGTGTTACATTGTATTGTGTTGAGTTGTATTGTGTTGAGTTGTATTGTGTTGAGTTGTATTGTGTTACATTGCATTGTGTTGAGTTGTATTGTGTTGAGTTGTATTGTGTTACATTGCATTGTGTTGAGTTGTATTGTGTTGAGTTGTATTGTGTTACATTGCATTGTGTTGAGTTGTATTGTGTTGAGTTGTATTGTGTTACATTGCATTGTGTTGCGTTGTATTGTGTTCAGTTGTATTGTGTTACATTGCATTGTGTTGAGTTGTATTGTGTTGAGTTGTATTGTGTTACATTGCATTGTGTTGAGTTGTATTGTGTTGAGTTGTATTGTGTTACATTGCATTGTGTTGAGTTGTATTGTGTTGAGTTGTATTGTGTTACATTGCATTGTGTTGAGTTGTATTGTGTTGAGTTGTATTGTGTTACATTGCATTGTGTTGAGTTGTATTGTGTTGCATTGTATTGTGTTACATTGCATTGTGTTGAGTTGTATTGTGTTGAGTTGTATTGTGTTATATTGTATTGTGTTGAGTTGTATTGTGTTGAGTTGTATTGTGTTGCATTGTATTGTGTTACATTGCATTGTGTTGAGTTGTATTGTGTTGAGTTGTATTGTGTTGAGTTGTATTGTGTTATATTGTACTGTGTTGCATTGTAATGTGTTGTGTTATATTGTGTTGGATCGTATTTTGTTGCATTGCATTGTGTTGTGTTGTGTTATTTTATGTTGCATTGCATTGTGTTGTGTTGTTTTATGTTGTATTATGTTCCGTTGCGCTGAGTTGAGTTGTGTTGCGCTGTATTGTGCTTTTTTTTTTTGTTTGTTTGATTTTTTGATAACTGCAAACTAGTTATCAAGTATCGAGGTCGACGCAGCAATGTCCTTAAAATTGACAAATTATTTTCAAACTGTCAAATACTTGGTAACAGTGATTATGACGAGTCTAGCCTCCCCATCTCTCTCTCTCTCTCTCTCTCTCTCTCTCCCTCTGTCTGTCTCTCTGTCTCTCTCTCTGTCTCTGTCTCTCTTTCGCGCGTACACGAAGCGTGTGTATGTGTATATGGATGTGTATACATGTATAATTCCCAAGATAACGTCCTTTCCCTGCCTCTTCGTTGTTTTTCAGTTGTTGTTTTTCTGTCTAGAATTATGTATACGTGTGACTGACTGGTGTGAAAGCGCGCTATATAAATATTAATTGTTATCATTATTATTATAATTAATTATATATATATATAGACATGTGTGTGTGTCTGTGTGTGTGTGTGTGTGTGTGTGTGTGTGTGTGTGAAGGCCAGCCAAGAAATACCTCAATGTCGGTGCCGCCCCCAAGCTCGCAGCCAGTGCCAAGCAAGTCTGAGATAACGGCTGTCGACCCTCCACCATTTCCTTCACCAATACACCAGTCTATTCACCGATACACCATTCCCTTCATCACTACACCAGTCTATTCACCGATACACCATTTCCTTCATCGGTACACCAGTCTATTCACTGATACACCATTCCCTTCATCACTACACCAGTCTATTCACCGATACACCATTTCCTTCATCAGTACACCAGTCTATTCACCGATACACCATGTCCTTCATCACTACACCAGTCTATTCACCGATACACCATGTCCTTCATCAGTACACCAGTCTATTCACCGATACACCATGTCCTTCATCAGTACACCAGTCTATTCACCGATACACCATTTCCTTCATCAGTACACCAGTCTATTCACCGATACACCATTTCCTTCATCGGTACACCTGTCTATTCACCGATACACCATTTCCTTCATCGGTACACCAGTCTATTCACCGATACACCATTTCCTTCATCACTACACCAGTCTATTCACCGATACACCATTTCCTTCATCGGTACACCAGTCTATTCACCGATACACCATTTCCTTCATCGGTACACCAGTCTATTCACCGATACACCATTCCCTTCACCAATACACCAGTCTATTTACCGATACACCATTTCCTTCATCAGTACATCAGTCTATTCACTGATACACCATTTCCTTCACCAGTACACCAGTCTATTCACCGATACACCATTCCCTTCATCAGTACACCAGTCTATTCACCGATACACCATTCCCTTCATCACTACACCAGTCTATTCACTGATACACCATGTCCTTCATCAGTACACCAGTCTATTCACTGATACACCATTTCCTTCATCACTACACCAGTCTATTCACCGATACACCATTTCCTTCATCAGTACACCAGTCTATTCACCGATACACCATTTCCTTCATCGGTACACCAGTCTATTCACCGATACACCATTCCCTTCACCAATACACCAGTCTATTCACCGATTCACCAGTCTACGATACACCAGTCTACACAGTCTATTCACCGATACACCAGTCTATTCACCAATACACCGGTCTATGCACATGGCTTAAGAATACACCGTTCTATTCATCAGTGCACCTGTCTATACACTGATCTATTGAAATACACATTCCATTCATCAACACACCAAACTATACACTAGTCAATCAAATCCATCAGTCTATTCACCAATACACCGATCTATACACTAGAAAAAACATACACCAATCTCGTCACCAATACACCAATTCATACACTGGTATGTTAAGATACACATTCTATTCATCAACACACCAATACACTTGTCAAATCAAAGTGCATGAGTCTGTTCACCAATACACCAACCTAAACACCAACCGAAATTCAAAATCCACCTTGAACCAATCTAAACACCAACGTTTTTCATCAATACATCAATATCTATATATCACAGAAAAAAACAGGCTGGAGACTCCACGCTTAAAAGAAAGCTTGTTAGTTAACGGACGCGCCTTTCCTTCACACATGAGGAAAATGTGCGCACATGTGTCAGACACATTCCTTCTTTTTCGTCTTCTTCTTAAAAACAGTCGGAGGAACAGAGACAGGAGCAAACAGACATAGAGAAAGCTACAGAGCAAGGGGAAGAGAGAAAGGGAGACAAACAGACACAGACAATGAGACCGACAGAGACGCTTTAATTCACAGCCACGAGGTCGGTATCTTCTTCTTCTTCGTGGGATGCAACTCTCACGTTTTCTCGTATGAACGCGAGCGGGCTTTTACGTGTATGACCGTTTTTACCACGCCATGTAAGCAGCCATACTCCGTTTTCGGGTATGGTCCTTATGACATGGGTGAATACATCAATATACTTTTATTGCATAACAAAACAATAGAATGAATAAATGAAAATGATGAAAGCAAATAGTGAAACAAAACAGCCACCCAACACAAAATACGTCCGTTCATTCATTTATCAATGCAACAGATTCCAACACAGGCTACAGAAGAAATTATCAGACCTTTCTGACCACGCAGTTTGTATATGATTGTAGTGTTTTTTTGCCTAATTTTTAGACAGACAGATATATATATCTATCTATATATATATATATATATATATATATATATATATATATATATATATATATATACAGACAGGCAGACAGACACAGACAGAGAATCAGACAGACAAAAAGACAGACAAGCTGAGAGACAAAAAAAAACAGAGATAGACAGAAAAACATGCACTCAAAGACACACACACACACACACACACACACACACACACACACACACAGACCAAGCAGCACTGACCACTGCACGTTGACCTCCATGTGGCTGTCAAAGATGACGATCACGTCCCCGGTGGCGCGCCGCACGCCTTCCATACGCGCTCGGACCAGACCCACCCTCTCGATCAGCCTGACGACCCTGATCAGCCCCACTGGGAACTGAGACGCCAGGTAGTCGTCCAGGTCTCCCTTCAGGCTCTCTGTCCACAGCACACAGCAACGAGGATGAGGGGCAGCTCGACTGGAAGGACGTCTTTTTTTTATATATGATTAACCTGTCATTTGATAATCTGTACTATCTATGAAGATATTATTGAAGCAAAACATATTGTGAAAACTTTAATGAATAACTAGAGAGATAAATAGATAGATATACACCCCTACCCATGGCACTGGCCATGCCCACCCCCACACCCCTACCCATGGCACAGACCATGCCCACCCCCACACCCCTACCCATGGCACAGACCATGCCCACCCCCACACCCCTACCCATGGCACAGACCATGCCCACCCCCACACCCCTACCCATGGCACAGACCATGCCCACCCCCACACCCCTACCCATGGCACTTCCCATCCCCACACCTCTACCCATGGCACTGCCCACCCCCACACCCCTACCCATGGCACAGACCATGCCCACCCCCACACCCCTACCCATGGCACTGGCCACCCCCACACCCCTACCCATGGCACAGACCATGCCCACCCCCACACCCCTACCCATGGCACAGACCATGCCCACCCCCACACCCCTACCCATGGCACTGGCCACCCCCACACCCCTACCCATGGCACTGCCCACCCCCACACCCCTACCCATGGCACAGACCATGCCCACCCCCACACCCCTACCCATGGCACTGCCCACCCCCACACCCCTACCCATGGCACTGCCCACCCCCACACCTCTACCCATGGCACTGGCCACCCCCACACCCCTGCCCATGGCACTGCCCACCCCCACACCCCTACCCATGGCACAGACCATGCCCACCCCCACACCCCTACCCATGGCACTGGCCACCCCCACCCCCACACCCCTGCCCATGGCACTGGCCATGCCCACCCCCCTACCCATGGCACAGACTATGTCTACCCCCACACCCCTACCCATGGCACAGACCATGCCCACCCCCACACCCCTACCCATGGCACAGACCATGCCCACCCCCACACCCCTACCCATGGCACTGGCCACACCCACACCCCTACCCATGGCAATGGCCACACCCACACCCCTACCCATGGCACAGACTATGTCTACCCCCACACCCCTACCCATGGCACAGACTATGTCTACCCCCACATCCCTACCCATGGCACAGACTATGTCTACCCCCACACCCCTACCCATGGCACAGACTATGTCTACCCCCACACCCCTACCCATGGCACAGACCATGCCCACCCCCACACCCCTACCCATGGCACAGACCATGCCCACCCCCACACCCCTACCCATGGCACTGGCGTCGTCCACCAGCAGGATCTCCCACAGCAGTCTCCGCGGCGTGCGGTTGACGACGCTGTAGATGGTCCTGAGCAGCACGGACGGCCACTCGTCGTGGAAGGGGATGATGATGGAGGCTGAGGGCAGGTCCTCCGGGTAGGTCTTCACGGAGCAGCTGCCACAGGACACTGCTTTGTACTGCATTGTGTTGAGTTGCATTGTGTTGAGCTGCATTGTGTTGCATTGTATTGTGTTGAGTTACATTGTGTTGAGTTGCATTGTGTTGAGTTGCATTGTGTTGAGTTGCATTGTGTTGAGTTGCATTGTGTTGAGTTGCATTGTGTTGGATTGTATTGTGTTACACTGCATTGTGTTACATGGTAATGTGTTGCGTTGTATTGTGTTGCATTGCATTGTGTTGCATTGTATTGTGTTACATTGCATTGTGTTACATGGTAATGTGTTGTGTTGTATTGTGTTGGATTGCATTGTGTTGCATTGTATTGTGTTACATTGCATTGTGTTGGATTGTATTGTGTTACATTGCATTGTGTTACATGGTAATGTGTTGTGTTGTATTGTGTTGGATTGCATTGTGTTGCATTGTATTGTGTTACATTGCATTGTGTTGGATTGTATTGTGTTACACTGCATTGTGTTACATGGTAATGTGTTGTGTTGTATTGTGTTGGATTGCATTGTGTTGCATTGTATTGTGTTACATTGCATTGTATTGAGTTGTATTGTGTTGCATTGTAATGTGTTGTGTTATATTGTGTTGGGTCGAATTTTGTTGCATTGCATTGTGTTGTGTTGTGTTGTGTTATGTTATGTTGCATTGTATTATGTTCCGTTGCGCTGAGTTGAGTTGTGTTGCGTTGTGTTGTTTTATGTTGCATTGTATTATGTTCCGTTGCGCTGAGTTGAGTTGTGTTGCGTTGCGCTGAGTTGTGTTGCGCTGTATTGTACTGTTTTGTACTATTGTGTTGTATTGTATTGTGCTGTGCTGTACTGTGTTGAGCTGTGCTGTGCTATACTGTGCTGTGCTGCGCTGTGCAGTCCTGTGCGTTGCTGTGCTGTGCTATGCTATGCTATGCTATGCTGTGCTGTGCTGCGCTGTGCAGTCCTGTGCGTTGCTGTGCTGTGCTATGCTATGCTATGCTATGCTATGCTGTGCTGTGCTGTACTGTGTTGAGCTGCGTTGTGCTGTGCTGTGCTGTGCTGTGCTATACTGTGCTGTGCTGCGCTGTGCAGTCCTGTGCGTTGCTGTGCTATGCTATGCTATGCTATGCTATGCTATGCTATGCTATGCTATGCTATGCTGTGCTGTGCTGTGCTGCGTTGTGCTGTGCTGTGCAGTCCTGTGCGTTGCTGTGCTGTGCTATGCTATGCTGTGCAATGCTGTGCTGTGCTGCGTTGTGCTGTGCTGTGCTGTGCTGTGCTGTGATGTGCTGTGTTGTGTTGTGTTGCGTTGCATTTCGTGCATTCCATTGAATTACATCGTCTTCTTTTTTGTCACGATAAATTTCTCTGTCTGAAATTCGGGCTGCTCAACACACTGTGTCATCCTAACACCATTTGTCTCTAGCCTACCGTTGGCATGACACACACAATAGATCGACATCTGGCTTACCTCAGCTGTGCTGTCCTGAGACGTTTAGCATTGCACAAACAGAAAATCAAGGATCCAAAAACAGTTGTTATTTCACGTGTACACGGGTATTGTGCTGAACATCATATCAGTCTCGCGCGGGGTGTGTGTGTGTGTGGGGGGGGGCGGCGTAGGGGGGGGGGGGTGAGTGGGTGATTGTGTGTGTGAGTATGTGTGTGTGTGTGTGTATGTGTGTCTGTTTGTGTGTCTGTGTGGTGGCGTAGTGTGTGTGTGTGTGTGTGTGTGTGTGTGTGTGTGTGTGTGTGTGTGTGTGTGTGTGTGTGTGTGTTTACGTTGAGACGTTAATTACCCCTAGCCCTCTCTATGTCAGTCTGACTGTCTGTCCATCTTCACACACACACACACACACACACACACACACACACACACACACACACACACACACACACACACACACACACACACACGAAGACAGACACCCTGAGAGAGACACGTGAAGACAGACACCCTTACAGAGACACGTGAAGACAGACACCCATACAGAGACACGTGAAGACAGACACCCACACAGAGACACGTGAAGACAGACACCCGTACAGAGACACGTGAAGACAGACACCCGGACAGAGACACGTGAAGACGGACACCCACACAGAGACACGTGAAGACAGACACCTGGACAGAGACACGTGAAGACAGACACCCACACAGAGACACGTGAAGACAGACACCCACACAGAGACACGTGAAGACAGACACCCATACAGAGGCACGTGAAGACAGACACCCATACAGAGACACGTGAAGACAGACACCCACACAGAGACACGTGAAGACAGACACCCACACAGAGGCACGTGAAGACAGACAACCGGACAGAGGCACGTGAAGACAGACAACCGGACAGAGACACGTGAAGACAGACACCCGGACAGAGACACGTGAAGACAGACACCCGGACAGAGACACGTGAAGACAGACACCCATACAGAGACACGTGAAGACAGACACCCACACAGAGACACGTGAAGACAGACACCCATACAGAGACACGTGAAGACAGACACCCATACAGAGACACGTGAAGACAGACACCCATACAGAGACACGTGAAGACAGACACCCGTACAGAGACACGTGAAGACAGACAACCGGACAGAGACACGTGAAGACAGACACCCACACAGAGACACGTGAAGACAGACACCCGGACAGAGACACGTGAAGACAGACACCCGTACAGAGACACGTGAAGACAGACAACCGGACAGAGACACGTGAAGACAGACACCCACACAGAGACACGTGAAGACAGACACCCGGACAGAGACACGTGAAGACAGACACCCGTACAGAGACACGTGAAGACAGACACCCGGACAGAGACACGTGAAGACAGACAACCGGACAGAGACACGTGAAGACAGACACCCGGACAGAGACACGTGAAGACAGACACCCACACAGAGACACGTGAAGACAGACACCGGGACAGAGGCACGTGAAGACAGAGGCACGTGAAGACAGACACCCGGACAGAGGCACGGGAAGAAATAATGGCAGGCATCCCGCACAACCCCATTCCCTCTTCCTTCCTCCTCTTCACCTTCCTCACCTTCCCTCCACACCCCCATGCTCCCCTCCGCACCCCCCCCCCAATCTGTAGTCCGATAAATTCTTTCTTAGGTAACCCCAATCACAATCATGTTATAAATATTTTTTTCGAATGATAATGAAAACTCATTGGAAGCTCTAGCTATATTCATAGCAGAAGCAATGTATGTGAGAAACAAGAGAAGCAAGGCCTTCAAGACTCACTTGAGACACACGCTGTATCCAGTAAAGGAATCGTGAGAAAAAACGAGATTTTTTTTTTTAATCGTTAAAATGGGTCTTGTATTAAATATCAATAACCTTGGGGTGGGGTGGGGTGGGGGGGGGGTTGGGGGAACAAGCCTGCTGGCGGGATCGAACCATGGATGTTCTGTTCAGAAGCAAGTAGTGTAATCACCAATGCTACGCCACATCTGACTTCATTTGAGCAAATTTGATATTTAAAGCGATGGGTCTTTTTTTTTTAGCGCGATAAAAGTATTTTTGTATTTGAAGTAATAACACCATTTAAATCATGTTTTCTTGACATATATCGATTGTTTAAGAAATTCTTTTAATTCAGCCTAACAGAGACGATAACATCACCTGAGGCATACTGCAACATGAAAAGATCTGCACGAAGCAGTCCCACAACAGGCTGACCAAAACTGAAAGAAATTTCAATACTATTTTTTCTTTTTTTATGTTCATTCCAGCTAAATCAATATCCACTTAAGAATATTCATATGCAGTAAGCACGTCAATGGTGTAGTTAGTGTCACCGTGTTCTGTCCAGAATTTCTATGTCTTTTCTTGTAATTGCGAACAAGAAAAACGATGTTATGCCGTCTTCTTACCGAGCATAGCCTACGTTCCGGAAACTGGGAACAGGTAAATGGCATTTTCGGACGTGCCTCAACCAAATAAACCGTTAATCATCCGGAAATACGGCTTAATTCGGGAGATTTACAACCTATCATTGGTATGACTGTGAAGATTTTCCCTATATTTTGTGTCTGTATCTGTTCGTATTTGAGTGCGCGCATTATCAGGTGTGTATGCGTGTGTGTGTGCGTGCGTGTGTGTGTGTGTGTGTGTGTGTGTGTGTGTGTGTGTGTGTGTGTGTGTGTGTGCAGAATGTGTAGTATGTGTGTATTAGAATTATTCAATAGGTACAACAAATGCTTAAAACGATACCCCCCCCCCCCCCCTCCCCCCTTGTCCAGAGGGCTGTATTGCTATGTGGACAATAAAAGATTTTTCTCCCTACACCCCCCTCCCCCACATCCCCCCCATCCTCTCTCTCTCTCTCTCTCTCTCTCTCTCTCTCTCTCTCTCTGTCTGTCTGTCTCTCTCCCTCCTCACCCAGGGAACCTGGAGTCTGGCACCAGACGGTTGAGTGGTACCATGTCGCTGGCCAGAACGTTGATGCGGTACTTCTCTATGGCGGCCGACACGTTGTTCTTCATGCTGTCAGGAAGCACCACCGCCGTCCCGCCTTCCCCCGGCGCCATGGGGTTGTTCTGGCCGTAGTTGTCTATCAGGGGGTTACCTGGAAATCCTCAGCGTTGTCATCAACATCATCATCGCCGTCGTCATCTTGGGTTCATGCCAAGGTTAGACTAGAGATAGACCTGGTTTCTGACTAGAGATAGACCTGATACTTGAAAGTTTCGTTGTTGTTTTCTGACGGGGGTTTACTCTAAATTATTTTTTTCTCTAAACTGAACGCGTGTGCATTGTCGGCCAATGTAATCATTCGAGTACCGGAAGACATATTTGTTTCCTTCAGAAAAAAAAAACGGACCAGAATCAACATCTTCCATTCGTCTGGAAAAGAGTGTACTTGTATTCACAGTCAGGCATTTATGGGGGTATGCAATGAAGGGCAGGTTGTAATAATTACAAACATCCACATATCTTTTTACATGCTGTCAACGTTCACCAATCTGTCTCTGTCTTTGTTTCTGTCTGTCTGTCTGTCTGTCTGTCTGTCTCTCTCTCTCTCTCTGATTGCGACGGAAGGACTGGTGTTTTCCCTGTTGTATCGGCACATTTTGGTTGGTGTGTTTTTCCCCTCAAGATATTTTCTTTTATTTTGCTTTTAGTGGAATCAGTATTATCATTATCATTATTATTAGCATTTACGCCAAATCTTGAAAGTAAGCCCAAGGCGTTTACGAAAAAACACACACCAAAAATCAACAACAAAGAAACACACGTTAATTAAAAAAAAAAAACAATAAAAATTGAACACAAGATACCAAATATTATTCAATTATTCATCCCTACACACATGCACTAGTACGCGCGCATGCACAAACACAAGTCATGGTAGAGAATCATAAATAGTACACAATCAAAAATACAACCTACAAACTCTGAAACTCTCAAACTCACTCCTCACTGATAGTCATTTTTGTCCATACTGAAAAGGCATAAGCTGTTGAGAATTATTCAGGAAGGTGAAGGTGGGTCTACGGGCTGGATTTGAAAGATCGCAGCGAAGATGAGTGACGGAGAGACTGAAGAAGTTGATTCCAAAGAATGCAGGCTTGGTATAAAAAAAAAAAAAAACTCCGTTGGCCATACGTTTTGGTTCGACCATGGGGGATCCTAAGCAGGTGGGTGTCAGAAGAAGAGCGGAGTTGGCGTGAGGATATGTAAGGATGAATGATGGCTGTAAATGGTGGGATAATCGGGAAATAGGGATGTGTGTATTTTGGTTGTGTTTTTTCTCCTTTTGCTTCTTTACCCTTATTCCGGCTCTAGGGCGAGGGCTGGATGTAAACAAGATTGTGACTTGCTTATCTATTATCCTCGATGATAGAGATATTGTCTTGTATTCTCTCTCTCTCTCTCTCTCTCTCTCTCTCAGTCTATGTTTATGTTTTGAATGCACTGTATTGCACTGAATTGTGTTGCATTGCGATGCTTTGCATTATGTTGTATCACCTTTTGTTATATTAGATTTCTCCGTGTATGCTTTGGGTTGTTGCCCCTGGGGAGACCCCATCGCCACAGTGCAGCGCCACCCATATTTTTGTTTCGTTTTCTTTCTGTTGGCAAGTGGTTTCTGTTGTTGTCTTGACTATCAAAGAGGGTTATCTCCAGGATGTCCCAGGGACAACCTTTCTGTTGGCAAGTGGTTTCTGTTGTTGTCTTGACTATCAAAGAGGGTTATCTCCAGGATGTCCCAGGGACAACCTTTCTGTTGGCAAGTGGTTTCTGTTGTTGTCTTGACTATCAAAGAGGGTTATCTCCAGGATGTCCCAGGGACAACCTTTCTGTTGGCAAGTGGTTTCTGTTGTTGTCTTGACTATCAAAGAGGATTATCGCCAGGATGTCCCAGAGACAACCTTTCTGTTGGCATCCGGACGTCGGTTCATTGTCTCATCCGAATGACTAGCACCCAGACCACCACTATAGGTCTAGTGGAGGGGGTGGGGGGGTTAAAAAATCACGGTCCGTATGTAGGACTCGATCCCCTGGAAGTCTTGGTGAGGGCACTACCACATGACCATCACTCCCCCAACACGGTGTTGAAGTGAATGAGAAGGTGCACACTGCCCTCAGCAACGTAGGCATGTTGGTAGTTAGCAGCTCGGTGACCATTAGAAGGTTCAGTATGCAGGGGCTAATCTGGTAAGTCAGACTATGCTGTCCTTGATAATGAAGAATTCTTACATGGTACGTGCTAGTGGTGAATCCGTATACAGTACGTGACAGTGATGAATCCTTACAGTCATAGTACGTGATAGTCATGAATCCTAACATAGTACGTGATAGTTATGAATCCTTACATAGTACGTGATACTAATGAATCCTGACATAGTTCGTGATAATCCTTACATAGTACGTGATACTAATGAATCCTTACATAGTACGTGATACTAATGAATCCTTACATAGTACGTGATACTAATGAATCCTTACATAGTACGTGATAGTAATGAATCCTTACATAGTACGTGATAGTAATGAATCCTGACATAGTTCGTGATGGTGATGAATCCTGGCATAGTTCGTGATAATGATGAATCCTGACACAGTACGCGATAGTGAAGAATTAAATCCTGACATAGTTCGTGATAATGATGAATCCTTACATAGTACGCGATAGTGATTAATCCTGACATAATTCGTGATTATGATGAATCCTGACATAGTACGTGATAGTGATGAATCCTGACATAGTTCGTGATTATGATGAATCCTGACATAGTACGCGATAGTGATGAATCCTGACATAATTCGTGATTATGATGAATCCTGACATAGTACGTGATAGTGATGAATCCTGACATAATTCGTGATTATGATGAATCCTGACATAGTTTGTGACAGTGATGAATCCTTACCTCCCCTCCCCTCCTTTGGCCCCATGAATACATGACCGATTACAGACACAATATTTTGGTATGTAGACATGAAACGCCGCACTGCAATTGTTTTCTAGAAGAAAAAAAAACAAATTCCAAACCAACTGAGAAGGCGATATAAAGAATTGACGTTGTTGATTCATTTGTGAATCTGCTTGAATGAGCTGTCGTGTTTATAGATACCATAGTAATGAATATTTGTACTCTGTGCTTTCATTTGTTAAGATTTGCAATATTAGACGGACGGCTGATCATATCTTTTTGTGAGACGATGATTAATTAAACCAACTAATCAATCAGTAATGATTCATTCACACATTCATTCACCAATGACAGACACAGCGACAACGACAGACGTACCTGTTTTATAGGCAGGGTTTTCTCTGAACTCCTCCACAGTCAGCTGCCGCACAAACTTGTTGGGCTGTGGCCGGAGGTCGGAACGTTCAGATCCCAACGACTTCTTCACAATCGCGGGCAGGTTCTGCACGGCAGTGAACAGGTTGTGCCGGGTCTTCAGGGTCAGCAGCAGATTCACTGACACCACCAACCCCACGGCAAAGGCTGCCAGGATGACGTAACGTTGATGAAGCTTCATGGTGATGACGCAGCGGTGTAGGTGTCCAACAAACTTGGGATAGCCCACGACACTGATGACGAAAGCAATTGACTTGGGAGAGTCAAAAACGCAAACGATGACTTGAGGTAGTCCAAAAACGGATACGATGACTTCAGGTAGTCCAAAAACGGATACGATGACTTGAGGTAGTCCACAAACGGATACGATGACTTGAGGTAGTCCAAATGGATATAATGAATATAGATTGTCCACGAAACGGAATTAATCGCTTCAGATTGTCAATATCAAAGAAGAAAAACAAAAAAAAAGGATGACTTGGGGTTTTCAACAAATGTTCAGCTGTGTACGTTCCACAGAAACAAACAGTCCCTATTCCCTGTTATGATTTATGATTGGTTTCAAAGTCAGTCTGACGCTTTCAGTAGGAACACATAATATTTGAGGCATTTCATGAACACACTGGTTTTCAATGGACGTTATGAACCGGTCAACAGTCCGTACAACAGGAAACTGATAGTATTAGTTTCGCAAAGGAAAACACACATGTGTCTTGTGATTTCCTCGGTTGTCCGCTCAGAATGAAATGGGGTTATTTCCCAATCGTCATGAAATTTTCGCTTTTCGACATTCTTTATAAAAATCATTTTCTTCTTCCATCGCTGATTCAAACAAAAAAAGCAGATGGACAGATAAGCGAATAGATCAATAAATAAATAAAGTTTTATATAAAACACAAAGGCACCAAAACCGATAGTATTCGCAGACTTTTAGAAAAAACACATAACTTTGAAACAACAACAAAAACCTCTTTTATGCACCCAACAAAAAGCTCTCCCAGCACTGTACGACGTGTCTTCACGAACCTGCAGCCTTGTTCTGTGACGTGGACATGAAGGGGGGGGGGGAGGTCGCCCCTGTGCCCGGTGGCTGCGCACAGTTCAGGCTGTGGAGAGATAAGGGGCTGGTGAACACTGCCACGCTCTCACTGGCGCTGGTCTCTCACTCACTGCTATCTGTCCTGAGAGCTGTCCCAGGCCGGTGCTTTGTCATCCGCCTGTCCCGTTCCCATGGCTTTAGGGAGTGCTGGCTGACTGAGGAGACCTGGAATACACACATACCAAGATATAGATATTATTACAATATGTGGGGAGGTGATGGTCGTCTAGTCAGGAGGGTGGTGGTGGTGGTAAACAGGGAAAGAAGTAAGGGGGGGGGGGGTGTTGAGGGGAATGTTAATGGGTGAATACAGGACAGCGTCCGTTTCGCATATTTTTCTATCTCACTCTCTGTCTCTGTGCCCCTGTCTCTCTACTATCCATCTATCTATCGCACGCGTGTGTGTTCTGTGTGTGTGTGTGTGTGTGTGTGTGTGTGTGTGTGTGTGACACACGAACACACACGCACTCTCTCTCATACACACAAATTTTATACTGTGTGGTGATCGTCTATATCACTTCTTTGTAAGGGGTAGGCTGCTGGCAGTGACAGCACACGAATAGTATTATCGTTTCCTGACTCGACCTGACTCTCTCTCTCTCTCTCTCTCACACACACACACACACACACACACACACACACACACACACACACAACATAGCAACAATCGGACACACTCAGTTTGGTAAAGCTTTGAGTGACGATACTGGATTCTGCTTATCATGTTCAGTCAAATCAGCTGAAATGTCGTCACCGAAGAAAGGCAGGAAAGATAAATACTACGCAGTCAGTAAAAGCCGAAAGATCGGAATCTTCAGAACATGGAACGATGCTTCACGCTCAGTAACGGGATTCCCCCAAGCTGCACACAAGGCCTACAACAGCCTAGATAAGTCTGAGACAGCAATGAAACTCGCCGGTCACAGTGAACCGATGGTTTTCGGTGCTGGTGAGTACAACGAGATTGCAAATGAAAATGAAATTGCAAATGAAAATGAATTTGAAACTGAAAAAAAAATGACGGGCGCAATAGCCGAGTGGTTAAAGCGTTGGACTGTCAATCTGAGGGTCCCGAGTTCGAATCACGGTGACGGCGCCTGGTGGGTAAAGGGTGGAGATTTTTACGATCTCCCAGGTCAACATATGTGCAGACCTGCCAGTGCCTGAACCCCCTTCGTGTGTATATACAAGCAGAAGATCAAATACGCACGTTAAAGATCCTGTAATCCATGTCAGCGTGCGGTGGGTTATGGAAACAAAAACATACCCAGCATACACCCCCCCGAAAACGGAGTATGGCTGCCTACATGGCGGGGTAAAAACGGTCATACACGTAAAAGCCCACTCGTGTGCATACGAGTGAACGCAGAAGAATTAGAAGAAGAAACTGAAAATGACGACACTCTACAAAACATAGCAATAACCGAAGAATGGGCATTCATTTGCGGAAAGGTAACAGACGAACGAACCCTAAGATGTTCTGACTGCCCCAGAAAAGTACACTTTGCCTGCACTGAGCTCCCTGTCTACAAACTGTACATCTTTGCGAAAGCACGGCGCAAATACACATGCAAGACATGCAGCGGTTTTTTTTATGAAAACATTGAAGATTTTATATGTTCAAAAACTTTTCCCAGCATTGGAAGTTAAGATGACTACCACATTCAGTGAAAACATCTTAATGTTAAAATCAAGCTAAACAAACAGGACACGTTACTGGTTTGACTTGTGAACAGACCACTTTCACATCAAGACGAAGAACAAATTAAGAAACTTAGAGACTTGATAACAGAGGCATCAATTTTGGGATATACACACTTACTGATGATGGGTGACTTAAAAAAAAAAATACCCGGGGATTGAATGGACAACATGGACAACTTCAGGAGATGCGACAGATTCAAAGGAATACAAATTTCTGGAATGTGTTCAAGATAACTTTCTATTCCAACACATGGATAAGCCAACGAGATGGAGAGACAGTGATACACTACATACACTGGACTTAGTTCTGACAAACGAAGAAAATCTGATCTGATTTCACACTTGGAACTTCAAAGCCCGCTTGGAAAAGGAGATCATTGCACATGTATATAATTTACCACGTACTTATTCATTTGACACAGATTGCGATAGAAATTCCATGGACTCTTTGATACAAAGAACTGGCAGAAAATTGATATCAATGTGCATTGACAATGATCTGTGCATCCTTAATGGAAGAACACTGGGTGATCTTCATGGGCGTTTCACATGCTTTAATCAGCATGGTAGCAGTGTTGTAGATTATATTATTTGCTCTGAGGCAATTAGTCAGGATAAAAGTTCACCCTCTTACAAGGTTTTCTGATCGTTGCCAACTAGAATTAAAATTATTTATGACTGGACTACGGAGACAAAAACAAAATATAGTAGATAAATTTCACGATAGAAGTTTACTTAAAGATACATTTAAACAAAACTATATTGATGAAAAATACATTTGGGATCAATATTCATCAGCAGCATATGTCAAAGCTTTAGGTTTACCATGGATACAGGAACAAATACATAAATATATATAACAAACTGAGCAGTCAAACTGTTAACCAATCTATCGTAATGACATAGAAGTGAATGACGTTGTTAATGAATTCACACAAATAATGACGTCAGCTGCGAGTGTTAGTTTAAGAACAGAATGTAGATTTCATAAGCAAAAACGCCGAAGAAATGAAAAATGGTTTGACAGAGACTGTTATCAACACAGGAGAGACATTAAATCAATTTTGAATGCGTTAAATAGGCAGCCACACAATCAGTCTTTCGGTCAAAAATATTCTGCTAAACGCAAGGTATACAACAGACTGGTAAAACAAAAGAAACGTTCATATAAAAATCTCTTAGTGAAAGAATTAAACGAGGCTCTCAATAAAGATCCAAAGTCAGCATGGAAAACAATTCAAACTTTGCAGACAATGGGAGAACAGAACGAATGTAAACATCAATTAAATGTTTCAAAATGGATTTATCATTTAGAAAGTTTAATTGGAAAAGACGTGCAAATAAATGACGAGCGAAAAACAAAATTTCAAGATGAACTTGAAAACACTGAAATGTTAGATGATGGTAATACGTTAAGTTTCAATAAAGAAATTACTGAAGAAATACGAAAGGCATGCCTAAGTCAAAAAAAACAACAAAAATCGCCGGGAAGGGATGCAATAACAAATGAGATGATCAAAAGCAGTCTTCCCGTTCTGTTACCTGTCATGCAAAAGTTATATAATATAATATAATATAATATAATATAATATAATATATACAGCAGTTTTTGCATGACAGAACGTCGTTAGTCTCCAGATATTCATTCATTCTTGTATTCAGGATTGTGCAGAATACTTTACCTAATGTATTAGTCAGTGTAATCCCCCGATAGTTATTTGGGTCCATTGGTTTGCCGCTTTTATATAAAAGGATACTGATACCAGTTTTCCAATTGTCTGGTATCAAAGAACAAGCCGGATTTCGAAAAAAAACAACAACTATAGAACCGCTGATCAAATCTTTGTTTTAAAAGAGCTAGGAGATGAGATAATAAAAAGAAAAAAACAGTCGACTATATGGTTGTTTTGCAGATTTTCAAAAAGCGTTCGACAGTGTTTGGCATGATACAATGATGCTGAAGCTACACCGAATAGGAATAAAAGGTAAATGTTTTAATATCATAAAAATATGTATACGAAGGCTAAAATCTACGCAAAATCACGAGGTCATTTCAGCAGAGAATTTATTATTCGAAAGGGGGTACATCAGGGAAATACACTCAGCCCAACTCTATTCAATATTTTCATAAATGATATCACCACAGATATGACAGATATGAACTCCCCAACAATTCACAACACTTCATCTACTAGACTCCCATGTCTTTTATATGCAGATGATTTAGTTATTTTATCATTATCTAAAGACGGCTTGCAACAAAAGCTTAACATTTTACACTCTTGCTGCAGTCAATGGGGCTTACGTTTGAATAGAGAAAAGACAAAAGTAATCGTTTTTTTCAAAAACTGTCCCTAAAATACCCCTACATTTTAAATGTGGAGAGGACATAATTGAAACAGCAGAAGAATATAAATATTTAGGGGTTATATTTCATAGAAATGGCAACTTAAGTCGAGCACAAGGTCATCTTAAAAATCAAGCTAATAAGGCTCTACATGTGCTACTCAGAACATTTCGTAATACACATATGAATACAAATATTATGTGTCATTTATATGATACTTTGATAACACCTATTTCAACATATGGAGCAGAAGTTTGGTTTCCATATGATGTTGCAGGAGATGTATCGTTTAATTTATTCGAATAATTCAGTAATTGTCTTTTCAACAAATTACCGCATGAAAGACTTCATGTTAAGGTTTGGAAGCAATTACTTGGTGTACATAAAAGAGCAATGGTTCTCCCCGTTTTAGGAGAATTATGAAGATTCCCTATTAGCCTAAAAATAATGTCAAGTTATTGGCTATTGGATACACATATTAGAGCTTCCTCAAAATTCACTTGTATACACAACATATAAATGCATGTATCGTCAAACAAATGAAAATGTTCAGTGGCTACTTTTCATAAGAAATGTATTAACTAGCACTGGATTAGATTA
>NC_134897.1:6603203-6655703 GCF_041734735.1 Babylonia areolata
TAAATGCAGTTTGCATATAATTAGGCTTCATTATTTATTTTTTTGTGCCCATCCCAGAGGTGCAATATTGTTTTAAACAAGATGACTGGAAAGAACTGAATTTTTCCTATTTTTTATGCCTAATTTGGTGTCAACTGACAAAGTATTTGCAGAGAAAATGTCAATGTTAAAGTTTACCACGGACACACAGACACACACACACACACACACACACACACACACACAACCGAACACCGGGTTAAAACATAGACTCACTTTGTTTACACAAGTGAGTCAAAAACGACCGCATGGCCAATAGAGACACGGCACAGGAGGCAACAGAACCTCTCCTCGGCATCCATAGACGGCGACATGGAACGTGTATGCTGCCTACATACTTCATATATAAAACAGCTGCAGGCAGATGACAGGTTCATGCAAGAATTAAAACTCTTCGCAGTGACACTGGTTTTCAGTTTTTTCAGTTTTCAGTAGCTCAAGGAGGCGTCACTGCGTTCGGACAAATCCATATACGCTACACCACATCTGCCAAGCAGATGCCTGACCAGCAGCGTAACCCAACGCGCTTAGTCAGGCCTTGAGAGAAAAAAAAAGGTGAATAAATAATAGATAAGCTTACATAAATAAATAAATAAATAATTATGATATATGAAAAAAGGTAGTAGTAATGATAATAATAATAATATAATAATAAAATAATAATAATGATAAATAAATAAATAAATAAATAAGACAACAATGATGATAAATAAGCAAATAAATGTAAAACATGAAGACACACATTCACACATACACCCACACATGCATAACAGATATGCACCAAACATGCAGTTTCACAGATATAAAAGCACAGTCAAATACATATAAACGTACATGAGCTCCAACACACACACACACACACACACACACACATTACCCTGCACCTCCTCTACCCCTCTCCTCCACACACTCATTTCTAGTCTATGTATCGCAGCTTCCATGGCACACACACACACACACACACACACACACACACACACACACATAAGTGACACTGGACAATGCTGTATCGTTTGAGCCTGGTGTACGAAATACCATTACTATCACAGTACAGATTGTTGGACATAAGACAGTCATGAACGTTTAACAGTCCTGGGGTGAACCACATTAAGAGTATCAGTGCTGACACTGTGTGATACCCACTGGGGTAGACAACACTAAGAGTATCAGTGCCGGCACTGTGTGATACACACCGGGGTAGACCACACTAAGAGTATCAGTGCTGGCACTGTGTGATACACACCGGGGTAGACCACACTAAGAGTATCAGTGCTGGCACTGTGTGATACCCACTGGGGTAGACCACACTAAGAGTATCAGCGCTGACACTGTGTGATACCCACTGGGATAGACCACACTAAGAGTATCAGTGCTGGCACTGTGTGATACCCACTGGGGTAGATAGACCACACTAAGAGTATCAGTGCTGGCACTGTGTGATACCCACTGGGGTAGATAGACCACACTAAGAGTATCAGTGCTGGCACTGTGTGATACACACTGGGGTAGATAGACCACACTAAGAGTATCAGTGCTGGCACTGTGTGATACCCACTGGGGTAGATAGACCACACTAAGAGTATCAGTGCTGGCACTGTGTGATACCCACTGGGGTAGATAGACCACACTAAGAGTATCAGTGCTGGCACTGTGTGATACCCACTGGGGTAGACAACACTAAGAGTATCAGTGCTGGCACTGTGTGATACCCACTGGGGTAGATAGACCACACTAAGAGTATCAGTGCTGGTACTGTGTGATACACACTGCAACCAGGAGGCAGGTGGCAGCAAAGTTAAGACGCTCATCAGGCAATACAGAGTCCGTGAGGGGTTAGGACAGGGGAGTGGGTCCTGTGCCCTTAGGTCTGTACCCCCCCAAACCCCTGCCCTGCCCTGCCCCGCCCCCAGCAACCCCCACCCCCTACACACTCCTTTCCCTAAAGCAGTTTTTCTAGGTCTATATTCCTCAGGTCTATGTTGCCCCAGGTCTATGTTGCCTCAGGTCTATGTTGCCCCAGGTCTATGTTGCCTCAGGTCTATGTTGCCTCAGGTCTATGTTGCCTCAGGTCTATATTCCTCAGGTCTATGTTGCCCCAGGTCTATGTTGCCCCAGGTCTATGTTGCCTCAGGTCTATTTTCCCTCAGGTCTATATTCCTCAGGTCTATGTTGCCCCAGGTCTATGTTGCCTCAGGTCTATGTTGCCTCAGGTCTATATTCCTCAGGTCTATGTTGCCCCAGGTCTATGTTGCCTCAGTCTATGTTGCCCCAGGTCTATGTTGCCTCAGGTCTATGTTGCCCCAGGTCTATGTTGCCTCAGTCTATGTTGCCCCAGGTCTATATTCCTCAGGTCTATGTTGCCCCAGGTCTATGTTTCCTCAGGTCTATGTTGCCCCAGGTCTATGTTGCCTCAGGTCTATGTTGCCTCAGTCTATGTTGCCCCAGGTCTATGTTGCCCCAGGTCTATGTTGCCCCAGGTCTATGTTTCCTCAGGTCTATGTTGCCCCAGGTCTATGTTGGCCCAGGTCTATGTTGCCTCAGGTCTATGTTGCCCCAGGTCTATGTTTCCTCAGGTCTATGTTGCCCCAGGTCTATGTTGGCCCAGGTCTATGTTGCCTCAGGTCTATGTTGCCCCAGGTCTATGTTGCCCCAGGTCTATGTTGCCTCAGGTCTATGTTGCCTCAGGTCTATGTTGCCTCAGGTGTATGTTGCCCCAGGTCTAAGTTGCCCCAGGTCTATGTTGCCTCAGGTCTATGTTGCCCCAGGTCTATATTCCTCAGGTCTATGTTGCCCCAGGTCTATATTCCTCAGGTCTATGTTGCCTCAGGTCTATGTTGCCTCAGGTCTATGTTGCCCCAGGTCTATGTTGCCTCAGGTCTATGTTGCCTCAGGTCTATGTTGCCCCAGGTCTATATTCCTCAGGTCTATGTTGCCCCAGGTCTATATTCCTCAGGTCTATGTTGCCCCAGGTCTATGTTGCCGTTGCCCCAGGTCTATATTCCTCAGGTCTATGTTGCCCCAGGTCTATATTCCTCAGGTCTATGTTGCCCCAGGTCTATGTTGCCTCAGGTCTATGTTGCCTCAGGTCTATGTTGCCCCAGGTCTATGTTGCCCCAGGTCTATGTTGCCTCAGGTCTATGTTGCCTCAGGTCTATGTTGCCCCAGGTCTATATTCCTCAGGTCTATGTTGCCCCAGGTCTATATTCCTCAGGTCTATGTTGCCCCAGGTCTATGTTGCCTCAGGTCTATGTTGCCTCAGGTCTATGTTGCCCCAGGTCTATGTTGCCTCAGGTCTATGTTGCCCCAGGTCTATGTTGCCCCAGGTCTATGTTGCCCCAGGTCTATGTTGCCTCAGGTATATGTTGCCCCAGGTCTATGTTGCCTCAGGTCTATGTTGCCCAGGTCTATATTCGCAGGTCTATGTTGCCTCAGGTCTATGTTGCCTCAGGTCTATGTTGCCCCAGGTCTATGTTGCCCCAGGTCTATGTTGCCTCAGGTCTATGTTGCCTCAGGTCTATGTTGCCCCAGGTCTATGTTGCCCCAGGTCTATGTTGCCCCAGGTCTATGTTGCCCCAGGTCTATGTTGCCCCGAGTCTGTCTTTCCTCAGATCTTTGTTCCCCTGGTATATGTTCCACCAGACCTATATGTGTTTCATCATAAACACACTTTTGGGTAGTGGTCATTTATGGTTAGCAGTAGTCAGTAGTGGTCAGTGGTAAAAACAGGTGAAAAGTATATAAGAAAGTACTCATGATGTAAAGACAAATGTAAACACACGTTCGTGTAGTGATTTGTTCCGGACAGTGAATTGTCAAACCAGGTCACGAATTCTTAGCATTGCATGAATATCATAAAACGCCACATCCTGATAGCTTTTTGTGCAGTGGTCAGCTGTGATGAGCAGTGGTCAGCAATGGTCACTGGTCAAATTACCTGTGGGGTAATTCAGAACACTGATACGTTCCCTGGGGGATCTACACAACGGGGGTGGAGGGTGGGGGTGGGCTGGACGCTATATACGGGTTCAAAGTGTCCACCATGTGTGGACAACACAGCACCGTGTGGACAAAGTGCAGTGAATGCTGTGGTCACTACTTGTCGCGGTGACAGGGACTGACAGTGTAACCTGGGTGTGAGCACCCCCTGCCCGCTCCCTGGCCACAGAGGAATTCGTGCTGCTGGAGGCACAGAGACCTGACATTCGCCGTTCAGTTCAGCAGCAACAGCTGTCAGAATCCTGTGCTACCTTTGTGTCTCATCAACGTGATTATCCGTGCAAGACAATTCCGCTTTCACCCTTTTCTATTTTTTTTTAAGTAAGGGTTTTCTGCTATATGGCTGATATGACTTTCTCTGGGATGTCATAGGACTTCAGTGTCTTCAGAGTGATGGTTACACCATCAAATGCTTTGCTTAAGTTTATGAAGCTGACAGCAAGGGGTACTTAGTGTTCATAACACACACACACACACACACACACACACACACACACACTCACACACGCACACGCACACGCACACGTGTGTATGTATGTGTGTGTATGTGTGCATGTGTGCGCGTGTGTGTGTGCGGGCGCGTGTGTTTGTGTGTGTGTGTGTGTGTGTGTGTGTGTGTGTGTGTGTGTGTGTGTGTGTGTGTGTGTTTTGCTCTGAAATCGATCGAAGCAATATATATTTTCCAACCTTGCCCTCACTTTAACGTTACCAGTCGGAAGAAAATGCTCGAAAGTTTGTGCTGATATCGTTTAAAATGGTTTAACTGGCGACAGTAATGCTGGAAATACTTCGTGCAATACTCACCTCTGATAAAAGGAAGTGAATTCGCCCACAATTCAGATTCACCTCTGTCACTTCAGTAATCAGCCTCCGTTCACTTCTGTGACTGTTCCATCCAACACGCCGTATGTTCGTTTCTCTGTTGGTTCACGCCGAACATGCAGTACACAGAGACAGCCGTGGTCACCCCCTCACCCAGCAGACGTCCAGCTGACAGTGCAAGTTCTGAAGATCCTGTCGTACACTCAGATAATAGGAGGAAGGTGCCAGGATGGTAAAGACGCTTATCTTCCGATACAGTACCCGTGAGGGTCAGGGTTCTAATCCCGACTCTCGCCCTTTCTCCCACGTTTGACTGGAAAATCAAACTGAGCGTCTAGTCTTTCGGGTGAGAGGATAAACCGAGGCCCCGTAGGCAGTACCCGAAAAAGAAGCTGTGGCACCAAGTGTTGTCCTCTGGAGATATTCCGTACAAGAAATCCACTCTCACGGGTACACTGATATATAAACATGCACTCAAGGCGTGACAAGTACGTTGGGTTATGCTGCTGTCAGACATCTGCCCAACAGATGTGGTGTGGTGTCTCCTTGAGAACCTGAGACTGTGGTACAGTGGGCAGTACTTCAGAACACTGTCCCCTCTCACCACGCGGCTGTCTGTGGGAAAGGGGAGGTTTACCCCTGGCCATTTCAACAGACAGAGACTACCGCAATGAATGGTGGGTGGGTTCGGGTAGGTGGTGAGGACACAGATATACACAGGCACTTAGATTCAACAGGCACAGATGATCCACACACACACACACACACACACACACACACACACACACACACAAACAGAGCCAAGACTTTACCTGCACGCATTCTCAGGTCAACGAACACTTCCATCACACCCGCATTGCCCGCACTCAGTTGAGTGTTTCAGACAAAAAATGCACATCGTTTTGTGACTGAAAAAGGTGACTGAGAAAAAAAAACACACACACACACAAGCAGACACACACGTATAAACAAAACACGTGCACAGGGTTGTCAAAACGCACAATGATGGCCGTTATCTGAACGGCATTTGGCTGTAGTGAAGGATGATTGTAGGACAGTTGGTGGAAAAGCTCCGATCCATTACTCGAATGTGTGATTCCACTTTGTCCCCTTTTTATGTGCCAACTGACAGAAAAGGGTTTGTGTTGTGCTGTGTTGCGTCGTGTTGCGTTGCGTTGCGTTGCGTTGTGTTGTGTTGTGTTGTGTTGCGTTGTGTTGCGTTGTGTTGTGTTGTGTTGTGTTGCGTTGCGTTGCGTCGCGTTGCGTTGTGTTGCGTTGTGTTGCGTAGCGTTGCGTTGCGTTGCGTTGCGTTGCGTTGCGTTGCGTTGCGTTGCGTTGTGTTGCGTTGTGTTGCGTTGCGTTGTGTTGTGTTGTGTTGTGTTGTGCTGTGTTGTGCTGTGTTGCGTTGCGTTGTGTAGTGTTGTGCTGTGTTGCGTCGCGTTGCGTTGTGTTGCGTTGTGTTGTGCTGTGTTGTGCTGTGTTGCGTTGTGTTGTGTTGCGTTGCGTTGTGTACTGTTGTGCTGTGTTGCGTCGCGTTGCGTTGTGTTGCGTTGTGTTGTGTTGTGCTGTGTTGTGCTGTGTTGCGTTGTGTTGCGTTGCGTTGTGTTGTGTTGTGTTGCGTTGCGTTGCGTTGGGCTTTGTTGTGTTGTGTTGCGTTGTGTTGTGTTGCGTTGTGTTGCGTTGCGTTGCGTTGCGTTGCGTTGGGCTTTGTTGTGTTGTGTTGCGTTGTGTTGCGTTGCGTTGCGTTGCGTTGTGTTGTGTTGTGTTGTGTTGTGTTGCGTTGCGTTGCGTTGCGTTGCGTTGTGTTGTGTTGTGTTGCGTTGTGTTGTGTTGTGTTGTGTTGCGTTGTGTTGAGTTGTGTTGCGTTGTGTTATGCTGTGTTGTGTTGTGTTGTGTTGTGTTGTGTTGTGTTGTGTTGCGTTGTGTTATGCTGTGTTGTGTTGTGTTGTGTTGCGTTGTGTTGTGTTGTGTTGTGTTATGCTGTGTCACAATGCTCCCGGGTGGTGACATGGTATGATTTTTGTAGACACATTGACACACACTGCACTAGTTTGTTTTCAAGAGCCAACAGATTGCCAAGGGATACAGCTCACAACATCAGGTACAGCATCTTCGCTGCCACATAAATTGCGTTTCAACATCAGTGTCCACAGAAAATGTAAAACCCGTATCATACACTGGCGCCGAGCGCCTGTCCCGACGATATCTGAGGGTAGATCGGGACCTTTAGCCGTGGCGCCACCGACCGATAGAGATAACGGTGTTTGGTGGCGGTGTTACCAGCTGAATTAATGCCTCCGCTGAATTGTCGCCGGCGACAGTTGGCGGAGCTCAGTTAACCGCTGACTTATCGCAAGTCCAATGATTTGTCGCCTGGTTAACAGACCTCTGCTGAATTGTCGCCAGGTTAACAGACCTCCGCTGAATTGTCGCCAGGTTAACAGACCTCCGCTGAATTGTCGCCAGGTTAACAGACCTCCGCTGAATTGTCGCCAGGTTAACAGACCTCTGCTGAATTGTCGCCGAATCCCCTTTATTTCTTTTCTCTTTCTTTCTTTACTTCCTTCCCCAATTTCGTTTTTCATTGCTTTCTTTTTCTTTCTTTCATTCCGCGCTTCTTCGTTGCTTTCTGTCTCATTCTTTCTGAACTTCCTTTCGTCTTCAGCATCATCAACACACAGCACAACAAACAGCGACAATTTGGCGTTTACTAAATAACCGCTGATTTGTCGCCGATGAGCCGAATAATCGCCGATCGGCAAGTCAGCGGTTACCTGAGCTCCGCCAAAATTGTCGACGGCGTCAATTCAGCGGAGGCGACAATTCAGCGGGTAACACGGGTAAGGTGAGTGTTGTTGGGTGGGTGGCCAGTGCGACAGGTTTGGTGAGCATGGCAGTCGTCTCTGTCTGTCTGCCCGTCTCTCTCTCTCTCTCTCTCTCTCTCTCTCTCTCTCTCGTGAATGTCTATCGCTCAGAGGATTCGGTGTTAAAAAAGCTGTTCAACTGCACTTTATAAATTAAAATCTGTTCGATCGCTCTCCCCATCCCACTACCCTACCCCAACTCAGTGTGTGTGTGTGTGTGTGTGTGTGTGTGTGTGTGTGTGTGTAGGTGTGTGTGTGTGTGTGTGTGTGTGTGTGTGTGTGTGTGTGTGTGTGTGTGTAGGTGTGTGTGTGTGTATGTGTGTATGTGTGTGTGTGTGTGTGTGTGTAGGTGTGTGTGTAGGTGTGTGTGTGTGTATGTGTGTGTGTGTGTGTGTGTGTAGGTGTGTGTGTAGGTGTGTGTGTGTGTGTATGTGTGTGTGTGTGTGTGTGTGTGTGTGTGTGTGTGTGTAGGTGTGTGTGTAGGTGTGTGTGTGTGTATGTGTGTATGTGTGTGTGTGTGTGTGTGTAGGTGTGTGTGTACGTGTGTGTGTGTGTGTGTGTGTGTGTGTGTGTGTGTGTGTGTGTAGGTGTGTGTGTGTGTGTATGTGTGTATGTGTGTGTGTGTGTGTGTGTGTGTGTGTGTGTGTACGTGTGTGTGTACGTGTGTGTGTGTGTGTGTGTGTGTGTGTGTGTAGGTGTGTATGTGTGTGTGTGTGTGTGTGTGTGTGTGTGTGTGTAGGTGTGTGTGTACGTGTGTGTGTGTGTGTGTGTGCGTGTGTGTGTGTGTGTGTGTGTAGGTGTGTATGTGTGTGTGTGTGTGTGTAGGTGTGTGTGTGTGTGTGTGTGTGTGTGTGTAGGTGTGTGTGTGTGTGTGTGTGTGTGTGTGTGTGTGTAGGTGTGTGTGTGTGTATGTGTGTATGTGTGTGTGTGTGTGTGTGTGTAGGTGTGTGTGTACGTGTGTGTGTGTGTGTGTGTGTGTGTGTGTGTGTGTGTGTGTGTGTGTGTGTGTGTAGGTGTGTGTGTGTGTGTGTGTGTGTGTGTGTAGGTGTGTGTGTACGTGTGTGTGTGTGTGTGTGTGCGCGCGTGAGGGTCAACGCCAGAGGTCATACCTGTCCATGCGCAAACACACACACGTACGCACGCGCGTGCACTATTAGTAAACACACGCTCGTCTTTCCATTTAGATGATTTGATCGTGGAAAAGCTGACAACAGGTGTGTTGATGAAACTCTCTCCACCATTCCACCCGCCCTCATTGGCACTATCTTATGTTCCACATGTATTTGCCGATAGGTTCTATTTCTTCTGCGGTCCCTAAGCACACTTCTCTCTGTGCACCAGATGCAAACCTGTCATCAATAAATCAATAGGGATCCTAATGCATGCTGCGGACAAAGGGGCAGTGACGTCATCTTGGTCGTGTCCAGGGCATGACAAATGACAAATGTTTTATTGAGGGAAGAATGGATAAGCTGGAATCTTTTTTACACCATGCCCTCACACAAGCATACACACACATACACACATTGTAATAAATGAAATGAGTAATAATTGACATAGAACAAACCAAATAGATAATAATAGTTACATAAATGGATGAATCAAAGACTACAATTACGGAAACATGAAAATCATACAAAACATTGCCACATGAAAATCTTCAAACACACACGTGTGTGCACACACAGGCATCATACACATAATCTCGAACACACAAGTGTACAGAGATACACACGCATACTTACACTCGCCGATTTTCCTTGCTTACACATTGTTGGAGAACAATTAATCAAAGTACGTTGGCTTACTAGGATATCATATGCTTTGATTTTGCTGGTACTAATTACATTTGTTTTATACGCTTTTTTGAAAGTTTCTATGGTAGATCTATTTCTAAGATACTCGTGGATTTCATTCCACAGTTTACCACCGGAATAAGTGAGAGAGAACATGACAAGGTTAGTTCTGGGACGAGGAGCATGACACAGGGAGGCGATACCCAGTCCTCTCCTTCCGCCGTGTAGTCAGGTCACCATCCACCCCTGGGTGCCGTGTAGTCAGGTCACCATCCACCCCTGGGTGCCGTGTAGTCAGGTCACCATTCACCCCTGAGTGCCGTGTAGTCAGGTCACCATCCACCCCTGGGTACCGTGTAGTCAATTCACCATCCACCCCTGGGTGCCGTGTAGTCCCTGGGTGCCGTGTAGTCAGGTCACCATTCACCCCTGGGTGCCGTGTAGTCAGGTCACCATCCACCCCTGGGTGCCGTGTAGTCCCTGGGTGCCGTGTAGTCAGGTCACAACTGGGTGCCGTGTAGTCAGGTCACCATCCACCCCTGAGTGCCGTGTAGTCAGGTCACCATCCACCCCTGGGTGCCGTGTAGTCAGGTCACCATCCACCCCTGGGTGCCGTGTAGTCAGGTCACCATTCACCCCTGGGTGCCGTGTAGTCAGGTCACCATCCACCCCAGGGTGCCGTGTAGTCAGGTCACCATCCACCCCAGGGTGCCGTGTAGTCTGGTCACCATCCACCCCTGGGTGCCGTGTAGTCAGGTCACCATCCACCCCTGAGTGCCGTGTAGTCAGGTCACCATCCACCCCTGGGTGCCGTGTAGTCAGGTCACCATCCACCCTGGGTGCCGTGTAGTCAGGTCACCATCCACCCTGGGTGCCGTGTAGTCAGGTCACCATCCACCCCTGGGTGCCGTGTAGTCAGGTCACCATCCACCCCCTGGGTGCCGTGTAGTCAGGTCACCATCCACCCTGGGTGCCGTGTAGTCAAGTCACCATCCACCCCTGGGTGCCGTGTAGTCAGGTCACCATCCACCCTGGGTGCCGTGTAGTCAGGTCACCATCCACCCCCTGGGTGCCGTGTAGTCAGGTCACCATCCACCCCTGGGTGCCGTGTAGTCAGGTCACCATCCACCCCTGTGTGCCGTGTAGTCAGGTCACCATCCACCCCTGGGTGCCGTGTAGTCAGGTCACCATCCACCCCTGGGTGCCGTGTAGTCCCTGGGTGCCGTGTAGTCAGGTCACCATCCACCCCTGGGTGCCGTGTAGTCCCTGGGTGCTGTGTAGTCAGGTCACCATCCACCCCTGGGTGCCGTGTAGTCAGGTCACCATCCACCCCTGGGTGCCGTGTAGTCAGGTCACCATCCACCCCTGAGTGCCGTGTAGTCAATTCACCATCCACCCCTGAGTGCCGTGTAGTCAGGTCACCATCCACTCCTGGGTGCCGTGTAGTCAGGTCACCATCCACCCCTGGGTGCCGTGTAGTCAGGTCACCATCCACCCCTGGGTGCCGTGTAGTCAGGTCACCATCCACCCCTGTGTGCCGTGTAGTCAGGTCACCATCCACCCCTGGGTGCCGTGTAGTCAGGTCACCATCCACCCCTGGGTGCCGTGTAGTCCCTGGGTGCCGTGTAGTCAGGTCACCATCCACCCCTGGGTGCCGTGTAGTCCCTGGGTGCTGTGTAGTCAGGTCACCATCCACCCCTGGGTGCCGTGTAGTCAGGTCACCATCCACCCCTGGGTGCCGTGTAGTCAGGTCACCATCCACCCCTGAGTGCCGTGTAGTCAATTCACCATCCACCCCTGAGTGCCGTGTAGTCAGGTCACCATCCACCCCTGGGTGCCGTGTAGTCAGGTCACCATCCACCCCTGGGTGCCGTGTAGTCAGGTCACCATCCACCCCTGGGTGCCGTGTAGTCAGGTCACCATCCACCCCTGAGTGCCGTGTAGTCAGGTCACCATCCACCCCTGGGTGCCGTGTAGTCAGGTCACCATCCACCCCTGGGTACCGTGTAGTCAATTCACCATCCACCCCTGAGTGCCGTGTAGTCAGGTCACCATCCACCCCTGGGTACCGTGTAGTCAATTCACCATCCACCCCTGGGTGCCGTGTAGTCAGGTCACCATCCACCCTGGGTGCCGTGTAGTCAGGTCACCATCCACCCCCTGGGTGCCGTGTAGTCAGGTCACCATCCACCCTGGGTGCCGTGTAGTCAGGTCACCATCCACCCCTGGGTGCCGTGTAGTCAGGTCACCATCCACCCCTGGGTGCCGTGTAGTCAGGTCACCATTCACCCCTGAGTGCCGTGTAGTCAGGTCACCATCCACCCCTGGGTGCCGTGTAGTCAGGTCACCATCCACCCTGGGTGCCGTGTAGTCAGGTCACCATCCACCCCTGGGTGCCGTGTAGTCAGGTCACAACTGGGTGCCGTGTAGTCAGGTCACCATCCACCCTGGGTGCCGTGTAGTCAGCTCACCATCCACCCCTGGGTACCGTGTAGTCAATTCACCATCCACCCCTGGGTGCCGTGTAGTCAGGTCACCATCCACCCCTGGGTGCCGTGTAGTCAGGTCACCATCCACCCCTGGGTGCCGTGTAGTCAGGTCACCATCCACCCCTGTGTGCCGTGTAGTCAGGTCACCATCCACCCCTGTGTGCCGTGTAGTCAGGTCACCATCCACCCCAGGGTGCCGTGTAGTCAGGTCACCATTCACCCCTGGGTGCCATGAGGGACAGCGGATCAAACTGCCTTTCCCAACAACTTTGGTTCAATAAAACAGTTTCCATGTTCCTACATGTGCATAAAACTGCAAGCAAAGGGAACAAACTCCTGCGGTATTTCCGGCTGTGTCCGCACATGTCAGTTTGGAGGGAAATGGTTGATTGATATATATTTCCAGAGGGTTTTTTTCTGCATTATTTGTAAACTCCTTAGCGTTCACTTGGGTTAAGCAGGTGTGGTTTAGCGTATATGGATCTATTCCCACGCTTTGGTGCCTCCTGAAAACTTGAAATTTAAACTAAGTTGTGTTGTAGTCCCAAGGAAAATTATACCGTGTGATGAGGCAATGCATTGTAAATATAGCACTATTCTTTCTTCTTCTTACTCTTCGTTCGTGGGCTGCAACTCCCATGTTCACTCTTAGGTATCACGGGTGGGCTATTACGTGTATGACCGTTTTTACCCCGTTTTCGGGGGTTGTGCAGGCTGGGTATGTTCTTGTTTCTATAACCCACCGAACGCTGACACGGATTACAGGATCTTTAACGTGCGTATTTGATCTTCTGCTTGCGTGTAACATACGGTACTAGCAGGTCTGCACATAAAATTATGTTGATCTGGGAGATCGGAAAAATCTCCACCCTTTACACACGAGACGCCGTTACCGAGATTCGAACCCGGTACCGTCACATTGAAAGTCCAACGCTGTAACCACTCGGCTATTGAGCCCGTTGCACTGTTCTTTCATTTCTTATGGGAAAAAAGAAAAACTGAAAAGAAAGAAACACACGCATCAGAATATGAGAATACTGTTGTTGATGGAACAGCCATAGAGAGCCAGAGACAGAGAGAGATACACAGAGAAAGCTAATTCCCTCTCCAAAGATCGGCTTGCCATAGGAGGGTTTGACTCAAAACCTGCGCACAGATAAGAAACCTATAGTAGACACTTATCACGGCCTTACAAAAACGGCTGTCCTAAAAGGTAAGAACGTCCTCGCTGAAACTTCTCTGTTTGTGTCCCTGTCTGTCTGTCTGCCTGTCTGTCTGTCTGTCTGTCTGTCTGTCTCTCTCTCTCTCCCTAACTCTCTTTCTCCCTCTCTTCTTCCCATCCCTGTTTCTCTTCCCATCCCTGTTTCTCTTCCCATTCTCTCTCTCTCTCTCTCTCTCTCTCTCTCTCTCTTATATTTTTCTTTCCATTTTTGGTTTCTGTTTCTAAATACAGGCTTGTTACTTGTTAGTAGTAGTAGTAGTAGTAGTGTCATTATCATTATCTTCTTCATCATCATCATCTTTATCATTGTCAATATCATTATCATGACAATTGATGGGTCCAGTTGTTTCATTTCAGTCAGTCTAAAAAAAAAAAAACGAGCGTGAAGGAACCAACTGAAAATGTCTCTGATCTTGTACATCATTTATTTTGGTTATTACCGCAGATGATGTTACAGAAGACAGTTATTCTACTTTTCAGCTGGACAGCAATAAAGGCGTAATGTTATTTGTTGTCGTCGTTATTTCTTTTCTTTTTTTTTCTTTTTTTACTGACCATCAAACACACTGACACTGACCGTTAGGGCCTGATTGTCCACTAAGGACCGAAACACGGGTCGCACTTGTAAGCGGAGTGGGAAGGGGGGGAAGGGGGTGCCGACCAAGGACATAACGGGGAACGAACTGGACTTGGCTGTCCACTGCTCCACTGCCGCTTGACCAGTGACAAGGGCGGAGACTTTCGTTTCGTTGTCGAACCCGTTTGGAGCTTTCCGTTTTAATGGTCAGGGTGATACATGACACACCTCTGGACACAGGGACGTGTTCAGACCACAGGGGACCTGGTCTGTTAAAGGTGTCCTTCAGAAATTAAGGTGCAACGATTAATGATAAACAACAACCATCTCTTTCTGTCTCTGAATTTTTCTCACCCCCACCCCCCACACTCCCCTTCCTCTCTCTTTCTCTCTCTCCCGCACCCCCTCTCTCTCTCTCTCTCGAATATCTCGGTCTATCTGTCTATTCATCTCTTTGCATGGGCATACGAACACACCACTCACGCTCACAGACACACGCACACTGGTACACATACACCTGGGCGCACTGACATGAAACACATTTTTGTGCTTTTTTTTTAAACTGGTAGATATAGATATTTTTATTCGCTTAAAAGAAATTTCCAGGGATAAATTGTCACGAATAGATATAGCTCGAACACTACTAAGTGCATTATCTGTTCATCATTCAGAAACTATTGAGAAAATTAAGAACACTTTTTATACAATTGTTTGATTATAAAGATAAAAACACAAGCTGGTACATGTGACGATGCTATATAATTGTCGTACGACAAAGACTGAGATGTCATTATAAACCAAGCGAAACGCATAGCAGAAACAATTCACAGTAAGAAAAAATAATGATAATTAAATATTTACAAAGTATGTACGCGCGCGTGCGTGTGTGCGTGTGTGTGTGTGTGTGTGTGCGCGTGTGCATGTTGAGGTTGCACAGAAGTGCATGCCTCTGGTGTATCTATGACATACTGTCGGTGAAAGAAATTTATTAAATAAACCCTCCACCTTTCCCCATCTCTGCAGGACTTATCTGCTGACTGGACAGTAAAATTGGTGTTGGCGCAGCTGCCCCTCTCTCTCCAGGTCATCGGACACACACACACACACACACACACACACACACACACAAATAAATGAAGAAATAAATAAATTAGGTGTCAGCAGAGACGCCGCGCTGTATGAAAGGGAGACCAATGTTGCAAGACTGTTGTGATATTTATTTCCGTGGATGTTTCCCTTGGACCGCGTTTCTGCTGGGATGGTGAGTGTGCGTGCGCGAAGATAAAACTCACACACGTTTTCACGTATCCGCGCACCAGTACACACACACACACACACACACACAGGCACAAATGTTTTATATAAAATAAAATTTAAAAAAGAAGAAGAAACGAAGATGTGAGCGTAACTAGATATGTTGCTATGTACACACTCTGTGCATTCTAAAAAAAAAAAGGGAAGAACTCCTTTTTGCATGACTGAAAGTTTGGGTAAATAACCCTTATTTTCATTCCAACATATATCATTCCTACGTTCACTGTCTTTTCTTTCGGCTATCATGTGTGTACATGTGCACCTCAAATGTTTACATGCGGGAGGTCTTTGAGTCTCTCTCGCTCTCTTTACACACACACACACACGAACGCACACTTTAACACACACGCACGTGCGCACGCACACGCACACGCACACGCACGGAAGTGCTGTGGTCGTTGAGCACTGCCTGGTGGGAGACGGGTTGACCTCTGGTGACAGCTGGAGGGCTGTTGGAGATGGTTTGGGGGAAGGGGGGGGATTCCCTAGCGACACTGCTGGAGGGGGGAGGATGACGAGGGACTGTTTGACGTGGTGGGGGTCTTTGCTGGCTGACCATCAGGGACGGGGAGGGGGTGGAGGGGGGGGGGGGGGGGGTGCTGATTAGCACTGCCAGCCCCGAGGGGCGTGGGTGTGGGGGTGGGGGTGGGAGTGTTTGGCTGGTCCACTGCCTGGGAAGGTTTGGTCAGCAGTGGAGATGTTTGACACCTTTAAGAAAGAAACACACACACGCGGTCATTAGTGTCAGCCACTGGTTGAGTGAGGCAACCATCACACGGCCGCCCTTGTCCCGATCTTGGCCACCTACCCTACCTACAGCAGGCTGATGGCTATGGGCGTCACCTCTTCAGGCAGTGCTGGCAGGTCTGAAGAACTTTTTTTCGCACATTCATCTAAAACTCGAAAAAACGTTAACTTTTCAGGTCAGAATCAGCCAGAATTTCACATGCATATTATGTATGTGTATATATATATATATATATATATATATATATATATATATATATCATAGTATATCACATATATATTCCATAGGAAAAACAAATCAAACTGCACGCAGGGAAAAATATTTAAAAAAAACTGGGTGGCGCTATAGTGTAGTGATGCGCTCTCCCTGGGGACAGCAGCCCGAATTTCACACAGAAAAATCTGTTGTGATAAAAAGAAATACAAATACAAATATTTGGTGTGTGTATGTGTGTTTACAGGACACAGAATACAGAATACTTTATTATCTCAACAAGACAAATTCATTTGTGGTGTAAAACACATAAACATTACAGGAGAATCACAGTCATTCAACATGTATACATAAAAGACATAAAATGTTTAGATTGCAACCCATGCGTACCACAAATAATCACAGTAGACAACAACAGCAACAACAGAAACCTTTAAAAGGTAGAGTAAATCATACGTACATCATCACAGCCATACATGTGCAATATAAAATCAATGAAAGAATAGGACTAAAACAGGCATAAAAAGCATACTAAAAGTAGACATAAGACATGTAATAACAAAAAGCATACTAAAAGTAGACATAAGACATGTAACAACAAAAGGCATAATAAAAGTAGACATAAGACATGTAATAACAAAAAGTAGACATAAGACATGTAATAACAAAAGCATACTAAAAGTAGACATAAGACATGCAATAACAAAAAGCATACTAAAAGTAGACATAAGACATGCAATAACAAAAAGCATACTAAAAGTAGACATAAGACATGTAATAACAAAAAGCATACTAAAAGTAGACATAAGACATGCAATAACAAAAAGCATACTAAAAGTAGACATAAGACATGTAATAACAAAACCATACTAAAAGTAGACATAAGACATGTAATAACAAAAAGCATACTAAAAGTAGACATAAGACATGTAATAACAAAAAGCATACTAAAAGTAGACATAAGACATGTAATAACAAAAAAAACATACTAAAAGTAGACATAAGACATGCAATAACAAAAAGCATACTAAAAGTAGACATAAGACATGTAATAACAATGCAATTCAACAATACTTTGATTTAATATGCCACATTCCACATACACACACTCTGGCATACATTTTTTTTTTTATTACAAATCTGAATATAAATTATTGCTATTTAATAGCTGATTTGAGGTTGGAATAAAGCCGCATTTGGTTCTGTTTGTTTTATATTTTAGGACACAGAAGCGTTTGCCTGAAGGTAAGAGCTGGTAACAACTTTCCAGTGTATGGCTGCTGTCACCAGAAATGCGTTTGGCTTTCTGTCATACTCTGACATTATACAGTTCACTCAAGCTAGCTGTCTTGTCCCATTCCCACGACTTCACTACACACATTCACAGTCTTGTTCAGTATATTCTTATTCTTCACAGCGAGACCACCATACCATCATATAAGAGAAAGTTAACACAGATTCAATAAAATATCTATAAAATCCTTGAAGTACTTTCGAATGAAATCTGATGTTTCTGAGTTTCTACAGACAATATATGCGAGGCTAGCATTTTTTGTGAATAAAATTTGTATTAGGAGTAAAAATTCAGCTTATGATCAATAACACTTACGAGGTATTTATATTCATGCACTCTTTCAACCTTTACATCATTGATGAACAGGTCAGGAACTGGAGAGGCGCGTGTGTGCGAGTATGTGTGTGTGTGCACACATGTGTATATATATATATATATATATATATATATATATATATATATATATATATATATATATTGTATATATATAATTATGTGTGTGTGTGTATATGTATGTATACTCTGTTGTTATGCTGAACTTGTGCTAAAAAAAAAGAATAGGTTTAATATTTCATGTACAAGAAAACTTTTCAATGCACACACACACACACACACACACACACACAAATTGCTACTGCAAAGGATATATTTTCACTGATTGCGGTTTGTCTGTCTGTTAGCTGGATAATGCGAAAACCTGCACTCGAATTTGAATAACATTTTTGTGGCAGAGTAGGTTTCCCATATACACACAAGTTACATGAAAATAAAAGTGTGACGAAGATTGTCTGGATCGTTTTACATATTGTGTTTGGGGAACTGCTGACACCCAGTATAACAAAACGGATTCAAAAACATAGCTGCTGCAAACATGTCTTCACAGAGAGAGAGAAAGAGAGAGAGAGAAAACGAATGAACGATGTTGATGTTTTTGACTTTTTGCATTCATTATCAGTTGTTTCGCTTGTCAGTTTAACGACTTCTCTTTTACGAAGTCCTTTAAGTAATTTCCTGTAACTGTATTTAGAGGTTGTTTTTGGGTGTTTTTTTTTGTTTTGTTTGCTTGTTTGTTTTGTTTTTCTTCCAAATTTCACCCACATTTTTACCCTCATTTGCCCAGTTTCCCCCAACCCTCCATTCATCCACATCTCCCACCCCTTCTAACCGATAATACTCAGATGTATTCATAAATACTTTTACAAAATGTCTTCAATCACCGATATGTGTGACGGGACATTAAACAAAAATTCCTCCTCCTCCACGAACGAACGAACGAACGAATCTTTTTAATGAGGGAAGTGGAATAAGCATGTATGTGCTTTTTTACATCCAGCCCTCAGGGCAAAAGAAATGAAATCAAAATGTTTACAAGATAACAAAAGGTTATAGAAAAATATACACAGCAGCATTTACAAGAGAGATGTAGATGTAGATGTTTTATTCATATATAGGCCATAGCCCCTTAGAAGGGGGTACACATGGAATTGACATTAAGTTGCATATTACTACAAAGAAAAATTACGTTACATAAGCATTGTGTTGTTTAAAAGCTCTATGCAAATATAAAGCAAAATGTTGTACAATAGATTCGTTCGTAGACAATAACAAAATGAGTTTAAATAAACAAGGCTGTCTATAAAATTTGAGTGGAATTAATCGTTCTCTAATATTTCTCAATGCTGGACAACTAAGCACAAAATGGACCTCATCTTCAGTTGATTCTTTGCATAATGGGCATAACAAATTACAAATGTTTGACTGCCTATAACGATACTGATGAGTAAAAACATCAGAGACACCGAACCTAAATTTCGTCATTAAATGCTTCAAACCTCTAGCAATATGCATACGCATATAAATTGGAACACTATGCAAATTATTGATCATTCTGTATACCTTAAATCTGTCACTGTCCTGGATATGAGAATTCCAACTTTGCCATCTACAATCAACCAATCTTTCGCGGAACACACGAATAAAAACATTTATATCTTCAACACCTTGATTTAGCCATACAAAACCAAAACCGTACTCATATAATTTCTTTCTAACATTTGAGACCCAATTTCTTCTACCCTTATTATCTAAGTCTAACAACATTTTGTATGATTTATATGGCAATCTGTGTTCATCCATTTGTGTTAACTTGAGCCAGTACTTAATACATTTAACGGTAGAGAGCAACGATATTGGGTATCTGTCAGTCTCACCATAGACGAGATCATTTGGTGTCTGAAGGGAGACCCCTAAAATTTTTTTCAAAGCATATAGATGAATTTTTTCACAGTGTATAGCAGCAGAGTCAACACTCTGCCCCGTACTGTATCATAGGCTGGATCTGAGAATCAAATATTTTTAGGAATAATTTCAGAGATTCATTTTGTACTAATGACAATTTCTTCATGACATATAACAATGCATTTGTTGCTCTACTTGCAAGGTTTTTACATGCAAATGTAAAACTCAAACGTGTAGAAAAATAAATACCTAAACATTTGTATACACTCACAATGGGCATTATAGTTCCGTTATAGGTCCATCTTTCTCTTACAAATAACCTCCCTTTCTAAATACAATTATATTACTTTTACTCATATTCACTTTTATTACAAGAGAGAGAGAGAGAGAGAGAGAGAGAGAGAGAGAGAGAGAGAGAGAGAGAGAGAGAGAGAGAGAGAAGTACAATAGAACAAACAATTCAACCACTGTCATGCTAAAATCAAGTCTGGCCTTAAAGCCCACCTCTTCCCAAAATAGCCTCCCTTCCCTGCCTTTTCCTTGACTTCACTTTCTCCAGTTTTAGAGTTATGCATGCGTGTGAATGACTGGTGCTAAAGTGCTTTGATTCTGCACATAATTCAGCGCTATATAAATACTATTATTAATATTATCATTGATAATTTTATTAGTAGTAGTAATATCATTATTATTATTATCAAATCAAACACAATTCTGATAATACACATAAACAAGTTTCTCAGTGATCTCTGCAGCAGCAGTTCACGTTCCACCATCTGTCCCCGTGGGGTCAGTCCTCCGTGCAACGGATGACGACTTTGCCTGCAGCGTGTTGCATGACTTCAAACCCTTTCACCACGTCAGTCAGGGGGAATGTGTGCGTCACCAATGGTTTGAAGTCAAACTGTCCTGACCCGAACAGGTCAACGGCAGTGGAGTACCTGTAGTAATATGTACAATTTAGCAAGATGATGATGATTAGACATTTTTAAATGCCTAGGATTCAGCTCTTGGCTCTAACACAACGGAGACAGATAAGAGTACATGTATCTATCATGCAACATAGTCATTCATAATGAATAATCAAGACTACCCCCATCTGCAAAACCGTATTCCTCTCTACTCTTCCACCGCTTCCTGAAAACACTCTCTCTTTTCACACACACACACACACACACAGAGGCACACGCAGACCAATGCACACAAAATTTGAACTGTTCTATCATGCAGTTGTCACTGCTTTTGAATAAATGGTTCTGAGTATGCACTTTAAAAAAGGACATGTACAAAGGATGCATTCTTGAAAAACACACAGAGAAAGAAGTTATATATATATATATATATATATATATAATGTGCAATACACACACACACACACACACACACACACACACACAGAGAGAGAGAGAGAGAGAGAGAGAGAGAGAGAGAGAGAGAAGCCTTGCTAGGTTGTTTTTTTTTTAATTGACTTGAAAGTTGTGATGTACGTTGAGCTCTACATTGCACATGACATCATAACATATTCAGCTTACACACACACACAATCACACACGCGCACTCACGTCAACCCCACCCCCACCCCCGATCTTCTCATGACAGGGCAAACAACCAAAGAACAAAATAAAGGACCTACGTGTTGTTGAACCTAATGACACCCTTTATGTCCAGCTCCTTGGCGACCGCTGTCCGGAGTGCGATGTTTGTATGGTCCCCACCCAGTCCTGCCAGCAGGATACAGCCCCCTGGCCGTGTGGCCTGCACACCAGTCCGTCCGTCAGTCTGATAATCAACAGTCACGTCAACCCGTCCATCCGTCAGTCAATCAACAGTCACGTCAGTCAGTCAGTCAGTCAGTCAGTCAACAGTCACGTCAGTCAGTCAGTCAATCAACATTCACGTCAGCCAGTCTATCAACAGCCACGTCAGTCGGTCAGTCAACAGTCACGTCAGTCCGTCAGTCAGTCAATCAATAGTCACGTCAGTCAGTCAATCAACAGTCACGTCAGTCAGTCAATCAACAGTCACGTCAGTCAGTCAGTCTATCAATCGACAGTCACATCAGTCTGTCAGTCAACAGTCACGTCAGACCGTCAGTCAATCAATCAACAGTCACGTCAGTCAGTCAATCAACAGTCACGTCAGTCAGTCAATCAATCAACAGTCACGTCAGTCAGTCAATCACCAGTCACGTCAGTCAGTCAATCGATCAACAGTCACGTCAGTCAGTCAACCAATCAACAGTCACGTCATTCAGTCAGTCAACAGTCACGTCAGTCAACAGTCACGTCAGTCAGTCAATCAACAGTGTCAATCAACAGTCATGTCAGTCAGTCAGCCAATGAACAGTCACGTCAGTCAGTCAATCAACATTCACGTCAGCCAGTCTATCAACAGTCACGTCAGTCGGTCAGTCAATCAACAGTCACGTCAGTTAGTCAGTCAGTCTGTCAATCGACAGTCACATCAGTCAGTCTGTCAGTCAATCAACAGTCACATCAGTCAGTCTGTCAGTCAGTCAACAGTCACGACAGTCAGTCAGTCAGTCAATCAACAGTCACATCAGTCAGTCTGTCAGTCAACAGTCACGTCAGTCCGTCAGTCAACAGTCACGTCAGACCGTCAGTCAATCAATCAACAGTCACGTCAGTCGGTCAGTCAATCAACAGTCACGTCAGTTAGTCAGTCAGTCACTCAGTCAACAGTCACGACAGTCAGTCAGTCAGTCAATCAACAGTCACGTCAGTCAGTCAATCAACAGTCACATCAGTCAGTCTGTCAGTCAACAGTCACGTCAGTCCGTCAGTCAACAGTCACGTCAGACCGTCAGTCAATCAATCAACAGTCACGTCAGTCGGTCAGTCAATCAACAGTCACGTCAGTTAGTCAGTCAGTCAGTCAGTCAACAGTCACGACAGTCAGTCAGTCAGTCAATCAACAGTCACGTCAGTCAGTCAACAGTCACGTCAGTCAGTCAGTCCCTCAGTCAACAGTCACGTCAGTCCGTCAGTCAGTCAGTCAATCAACAATCACGTTAGTCAGTCAGTCAGTCAGTCAGTCAGTCAATAGTCATGTAAGTCAGTCAGTCAGTCAGTCAGTCAACAGTCACGTACGTCAGTCAGTCAGCCAATCAACAGTCATGTCAGTCAGTCAACATTCACGTACGTACGTACGTAAGTCAGTCAGTCAACAGTCATGTCAGTCAGTCAGTCAATCAACAGTCACGTACGTCAGTCAACAGTCACGTACGTCAGTCAGTCAGTCAACAGTCACGTACGTCAGTCAGTCAGCCAATCAACAGTCATGTCAGTCAGTCAACAGTCACGTACGTACGTACGTAAGTCAGTCAGTCAACAGTCATGTCAGTCAGTCAGTCAATCAACAGTCACGTCAGTCAGTCAGTCAGTCAGTCAGTCAACAGTCACGTCAGTCAGTCAGTCAGTCAGTCAGTCAGTCAGTCAGTCAGTCAGTCAACAGTCACGTCAGTCAGTCAGTCAGTCTCTCAGTCAACAGTCACGTCAGTCAGTCAGTCTCTCAGTCAACAGTCACGTCAGTCAGTCAGTCTCTCAGTCAACAGTCACGTCAGTCTCTCAGTCAACAGTCACGTCAGTTTACCTCTTCGTCATAAAGAGCATGACGGGAAAGGTCATATGCGCTCTTACCTTCCTAATAAGTCTGGTTCCTATACTAGAAAAGTGGAATAATAAGTTTTACGCGTGAACACACACACACACACACACACACACACACACACACGGGTGATTTCACAGACTCACTTTTGCACACATGTAGGTCAACGAAAAGGTAGATAAAATCAAGCCAAACTATAAAGAGAAACGTTCCTAGGTCTGTTCATCTGACACACGTACACACGTACGTAAACAGCTGTGTTGGTTCCATGCGCGGTTCCGCTGCACTCCATGGTGACGTCAGGAGCCCCTCCCAGTAGTGACGTCACGCGGCTGGCGACGTCACGTGGACCAGAGTCCTCCACAAGAACGGTCCGGCACCCGCTGACGTCGGCAATGAACTGAAGGCGTTCCCTGTTCACTTTTGCTGAAAATCCATACATAACCTTCTCTCTCTCTCTCTCTCTCTCTCTCTCTCTCCCCTCGAGCTGACATGAACAGAGCACAGTCTGAACGTGTTTGTCCACGCATACAGACAGCGTATTGCCACGCACAAACAATGACAAAAAAAAATATTTATTTTATTTATTAAGACTTCTTGCTATAGCCCATATTCTTGAAGCTCTATGCGCTTTACAATAGCACTAAACATTCACTCAAACATCCCCACACAAACATATGCATATAATTAGAAGCATAGGTGAGAGAGAACAATTAAAATAGGTCACGTCAGTTGATTAAATCAAGAAATGCAACAGGTTTTTAAAAAATGATAACAACAACAAAAGTAGGCAATTGAAATTGAAAGAACACAAGCACGTATACGCATGCATATATACATACATACATACAAACACACAAAACACACAACGTGCGCACACACACACACACACACACACACACGCGCGCACGCGCACGCACGCACACATGCACCTACGAACACAAGCCGAATACCCAAACATATTACTCACGCACTCACTCAGTGACACACACACATACACGCACCTACAGGCACAATACACACACGAACACAGATCAACAATCAAATAATGCAAACTACTGCGACATTACAAAAAATAATAATAATAAATATATATATATATATATATATATATATATATATAATAAAAGCCTATATATATATAATAAAAGCCCACATTACACACACAGATCAAAATAGAAAGATGAAACAAATGTTCACACACACACACACACACACACACACACACACACACACACACACACACACACACACACACGAATGACAACAATTGAAACACACAGGCTACAACATCACATGATAAAGCAATATTGATCAAACATTTCTAGTAAAAACGTATGTACATTATTACATTTAAGAAATTAAACCTGAAAATGTAAAAATGTACGTATTGTAAAAACACTCACACCTCCACCCCGCCCACATACACTAGCACACACACACACACACACACACACACACACACACACACACACACACACACACACACACACAACTCATCAACAACAACAAAAGCACAACAGATGGACAACTGAGTAAACTATAACATTACTTCATAAAACAGTTCGTGTAAAAAAATCTCTCACATACATATTTATACATTAGACACACACACACACACACACACACACACACACACACACACACACACACACACACACACACACACACACACACACACACACACACACACGCACGCGCGCGCGCGCGCACGCACGCGCGCACACGCACTACTTCTATAGATTATTATTTGGAAATAGGATAAGGGGCAACCTGTTGCCATCAGCATCCGCTTGCCAAGTAGGCACAAGATGAGAAAATATGGCACAATGCATTTTCTGCATGCCTACATGACGTGTATGGGTAGCGGGACATGATCTAACTGCGCGTACATACCTGTATATGGGGCTGTGAGTGCATGTGCATGTGTGTGTGTGTGCGTGTGCGTGTTTGTGTCTGTCTGTCTGTCTGTCTGGGTTTTTATTGTTGTTGTTTTGTTGTTGTGCATGTTGATGTTCATCCATCTTACTTCTGGTCAATGAGAGTGATATAAGACAAAAAAACGAAAGGGGCTACGGCGAGAGCGGAAACTGGTTGTAGAATAATGAGCAGGCTTGTGGGAAATGTGGTCTGTGTGTATATGCTGTCTGTGAGAGAGAGAGAGAGAGAGAGTGTGTGTGTGTGTGTGTGTGTGTGTGTGTGTGTCCGCCTGTATGTGTTCGTGTGCGAGTATGCGTGTGTGTGATGATTTCTTAACTCTTTCATATTTTACTATCCCCGAGTTTTAGATCAGAAAAAAGAAATAACCAAATTCTAAATCTATAAGTACTTACTTATTGGACTGTTTGATAATGAAACAAAACCATCATGTCAACTTGGTGAATCAAAATGCTGTGAACAAAGTGTTTTCAAAGTACTGGGATGCACTGCCTGCTGACACCACACAAACGCCAGCAACGAAAGGAGAAGGCACTGAAACCACCTGCATCAGGACAGCACCAGCTACACCCCTGCCCACAGTGCCAGACACTTCAGAACCCAGACTGGACCCATCCAGTGTGAAACATGCTCATCTTATTTTGCGAAGGAGAAACAACAACGAACGTGTGCGCATGAGTTTGTGCGTGCGTGTCAGAGCGTGAGGATTAATCCATATACGCTACGTCATAACAGCGTTAAGGAAAACAGAACTGGAACGGAGGATAAATGGCGAAACTACACACTGACCAAACGTGCTGGTTCAGCCTTTCAATGGACCTTGCGATCGGCTGGGCTGTGAGCAACATGATTTGAACGTGCTGGTCACACTCTGGGAGCTAATAAATGCTACAGGAATAAAACAGATCAAGGGAAAATATTATTTTTTCATAACACAGACGATACAGACATGCTATTCATCTATCTTATTTTTAATTCAGGAAGCATGCCATTCAGTTTCACTGGTATATTGTCTGTCTGTCATTTAATTATGGAACATTGTATCATGTTAGTATTGGGACAATGTGGTAGCATTGCCGGGATAAATCGATTATGTGCAGCTGTGTACATGCGTCCAAAAATGACAAGTGGAAACAGTTTTGCGAGGCACTCAGTTATGACACAACATTGACAGAGTTCTGGCAATTTTATCGTCGCATGGAAGGGAAAACGTGCACAACAACAACCCCAGACATGTTAGACACTGACGGAACCAAGCTTAAGACAAATGAAGAAAAAGGATCTGCCCTGCTCAAACGTTTCATACAACAGAGTGATTAAAGAAACTTAGATGAGAAAAAGAAATATGTTGAGGAGTTAAACCAAACCCTTATGCAGACTGGACCTGATAATGACTTGACAATAGATGATCTAAACGAGGCAATAGCTAAATGCAAGAAAGAATCGGCTCCTGGCCCAGACAAAGTTCGTTACTCAGACATCAAGGAGCTATCGGAAGAAGACAGAAGCAAACTTTTCAATCTATATCAAAACAGTTTCCACAATGGACATGTGCCGGAGGACTGGACACACAGCTTCTTAAAACCCGTAGCCAAAACCAGGAAAGGACCATCGTCAGGTAAGCGGCTACCGGATCCTAACCATGCAAAACATTGCTGGAAAGCTCGTGGAACGCATGATAGCCAGGAAACTTGCAAGGGATCTTGAACACAGGCACATTCTCCCTTCAAATCAAGGTGGTTACAGAACAGGCAAGTCCACATGGGAAAATGCAGCTGCTTTTGCATATGAGGTGTATGAAGGATTTCAAAGAAAAGAAGAAACACTAGCAGCAGCAATCGACCTTGAAGATGCCTACAATAAAGTCCAGTTTGCGCACCTCATGGAGCTGCTACTAAGGTATGGAGTAAGTTTGACACTGACAAGATGGATAGCAGCAGCGCTTCAGGAAAGAACCGTCGTCCTACGCCTCGGAGATTGGATGTCTGCACCTTCTAAACTATCCATGGGACTGCCACAAGGGTCTCCGCTCTCTCCTGTCCTCTACAATGTCTACACGAAGGGCCTTGCAGACTTAAACAACAATGGAATTGCTCGGGTGCTTACCCTTGCGGATGATGGCCTGGTCTTCAAAACTTCGAAAGATGCTCAGGAAAGAACTAAAGCCGTCCAGAAACAACTAAACAATATTGCTCAATGGTGCAAAGACACAGGATCTTCCATCAATCCAGCGAAGGCCCAAACGTTGCTGTGCACCCTCAACAACAAAACCGCGAGCAAATCACCACCTTCTGTGTCATTCGATGGGATTCAAATCGAGAAAACTGAATGCCTACGCTACCTAGGAATACACTTCGACAGGATGCTGACCTTCAGAAAACATACGGAAAATACTGTTCTCAAATGCAAAAATGGCCTTTCAGTCTTAAAAGCAATGGCAACCAAAGGTATTGAACAACGCCACCTCTTCCTGCTATACCAATCACTCGTCCTCAGTGTGATCGACTACGGACTTGGGCTAACAACACCGTCTCAAAGCAACCTCCTAAAATTAGAAAGAGTACAAAATGAAGCTATGAGGCTGATCCTTGGAACAACAAAAGACACGCCCACAGAAACCATGCGATACCTGCTTGACCTTCCTTCAGTGCAGGCCAGAAACAAGTTAGAACAGGTCAAGACCTACTTCAAAGCATTAGAAAACCCTCAAAACCCACTGCATGACGCAGTCAAAGAACCAAAAGGCAGCCGTCTAGGACGAGGAAGATCATGGATGGGGCAAGCAGAAGACACAATCTAGCTAGTATGCCGACTACAAGACCTGAAAGAAACAAAAGAATGGGAGAAAAACCCCGAAAACCTCAACCATCTATTCAACACAGACATTTCACCCACTCTAGGAAGACATTGTCGGGAATGGCCAAAGGGCAAAACTGATGCGGAAGTGAAGCTACTCATAGAAGAAAACAGTAAAGAAGAGGACATCATCATATACACAGATGGCTCAGTCACCAAAGACCAATCTGGTTGGGGATTCACTGCGAAACAAAATGGAAAAACAATTTGGGAAGAGAATGCTGCCTACAAAGTCACAACCTCCAGCGATGGAAGTTGAAGCTGCGACACATGCCCTCCAGTGGCTATCGTCCATCCATACGCCCGGAAACCAACATGCCATGATTCTAACAGACTCAATGAACCTCATACAGAAAACGGAATGGGAAGCCCAGAGTGGCATAAGGCAATGCGCAACTTTCAGATGCGCAACTTTCACATGGTCATACTGCCCGGGACATGCAGGTGTTAAGGGAAATGAGCGAGCTGACAGACTTGCTGGTAACGCAACACCAACGAGCGGCCTACATCTAGGAAAATCGGAAATCCTCAGAAAAGTCAAAGAATATAAAAAAGAACAGGTACAAGGCCATCACACCATCGACCGCCTCAAAGAAATAAACGCAGAGAGAGGGAGCGGCCGCAAGTCTAACATGAAAGGTAGAGCACGATGCTTTGCAAATCAAACAAATATCGGCATCATTTCCAAACCAACATTGCGCAAATTTCTTCAAAACGGAACAGAGTCTCTGTGGGCTTTTCCAAATACAATAGACTGAGCAACACACTAGACGCCACGTTCTTGGCATCAGAGATCTTTTCCCATCCCTCTTGCGGCCAATCAGTGGCAGCCTCTGTGCGTGTGTGTATGTGTGTGTTTGTGTGTATGTGTGGGTCTGTGCTTTTGAGTGCGTTTGTGAATGCGCGAGAGTGTAAGTGTACACAAGTGTCAGGAGAGTTCTGTGTACGTGTGTGTGTGTGTGTGTGTGTGTGAGGGGAGGTGGGAGTGCGGGGGGGAGGTGGGGTAGAGGATGAGGTATGTGAGTGTATGCATGCCTACACTGTGGGAGCAACAGGATATTGGAACGGATATATATATATCTTTGTATATATGTGTGTGGGGTGCTTGTACAAGTGTTCATCTCTGTGAGTGTGTGTGTGTGTGTGTGTGTGTGCCGTGGAAGCTGCGATACGTAGACTAGAAATGAGTGTGTGGAGGAGGGGGGTAGAGGAGGTGCAAGGTAATGTGTGTGTGTGTGTGTGTGTGTGTGTGTGTGTGTGTGTGTGTGTGTTGGAGCTCATGTACGTTTATATGTATTTGACTGTGCTTTCATATCTGTGAAACTGCATGTTTGGTGCATATCTGTTATGCATGTGTGGGTGTATGTGTGAATGTGTGTCTTCATGTTTTACATTTATTTGCTTATTTATCACCATTGTTGTCTATTTATTTATTTATTCATTTTTTATTATTATTTTATTAGTATTAGTATTATTACTACTACCTTTTTCTATATTATAATTATTATTTATTTATTTATTTACTTATGTAAGCTTATCTATTATTTATTCCCCCGTTTGTTTGTTTTTGTTTTGTTTTGTTGTTGTTGTTTTTCTCAAGGCCTGACTAAGCGCGTTGGGTTACGCTGCTGGTCAGGCATCTGCTTGGCAGATGTGGTGGGGTAGCGTATATGGTTTTGTCCGAACGCAGTGACGCCTCCTTGAGCTACTGAAAACTGAAAACTGAAACCACAAGGGCATTTACATTCAACGCAAAGCATGCAGGCGACGGATACATGATTCATTTTGTACCATTCTGAATAGACATGGTGATAATGAGTTGCTGATGTTAATGACAGAGGCAGTACAGAAAGTCAGTGTGACTTTTCTTTATGACACGCACACAGACAGGTAGCGTAACTAAGCTGCATGACCCAGCTAGACACACGTGTGTCCGTGGCGTTACCTGTGACACAGATCCGTGTGACGCCCAGGCAGGTTTTGGCCGTCATCACTATCATCTGACCCAGTGGTCCTGTCCAGCAAACGGCGTACAATGGTTAGCAGTGATGATGATGATGATGGCGATGTTGACGATGATGGTGATGGTGTCGGTGATGGTGATGATGATGATGATGGTGATGATGGTGATGATGGTGATGATGATGATGATGGTGATGATGGTGGTGATGGTGATGATGATGGTGATGATGGTGATGATGATGATGATGATGATGATGGTGATGATGATGATGGTGGTGGTGATGATGGTGATGATGGTGATGGCGATGATGATGGTGATGATGGTGGTGATGGTGATGATGGTGTGGTTCGTCCGTCGGGATCGACGAGGACCATCTAGTCATCCTGGGAGGGGGGTTGGGGGGGGGTGGTTGGGCTCTGTGGGTGCGCAAATGACTGGTCAGGCCAATCCGCGCCCGGAAGGTTCTGACGCAGTGTGGACATGGGATGGTGGCGGCTGTCGGGGACTTGCTGGCACTGCTTTTCCTGGCCTGTCTGCGTTGCTCTGCTGCAGCGATTCTGTTGGCCTCACAGGATTTGGCGCTTTTGTGGACAGCTGAACGCCACTTTGGTGTGTCCATTGCATTCAGCTCCCATGTGTCGTGGCTGATGTTGAAGGCCTTCAGAGAAGCTTTCAGAGTGTCTTTGAAGCGCTTCTTTTGGCCTCCATGGGAGTTCGCCGAACAGCAGTTTCTTGGGGAGCCGGTGGTCTGGCATGCGAACTACATGGCCTGCCCAGCACAGCTGGGCCTGCATCAAGATGGTGTAAATGCTGGGCAAGTTTGCACGAGTGAGCACCTCTGTGTCAGGGATCTTCTCTTGCCACTTTATGCCGAGAAGTTTTCTGAGGCTGGTGGTGTGGAAGTGGTTCAGCTTTTTGGCGTGGCATTTGTCGACCGTCCATGATTCACATCCATAGAGCAGTGTGGTGAGAACTATGGCCTTGTATACTTTGAACTTCGTCTCCAGGGTGATGCCTCTCATGTTCCTAACGTTCTTATGGAGTCTGCCGAAGGCAGCGCTGGCTTTGGCGAGTCTGGCATTCACCTCGTCGTCGATGACAACTGTGCGAGAGAGTGTACTGCCCAGGTATGTGAACTTGTCCACCGCGTTCAGTCGTTGCCCGTTGATGAAGATGTTTGGTTCAACGTAAGGCTTTCCTGGAGCTGGCTGGTGCATCACCTCAGTCTTCTTTGTGCTGATTGTGAGGCCAAAGTTGTTACAGTCAGCAGCGAACTTGTCGACACTGTGTTGCATGTCAGCTTCGGAGGCAGCGTTGAGAGCGCAGTCATCAGCAAACAGGAAGTCGTTGACGGTGTCTGTCCTCACCTTGGTTTTTGCTTGAAGCCTCCTGAGGTTAAAGAGTGAGCCATCTGTGCGGTACGTGATGCCAATGCCTACGTCAGCGTCTCTGAAGGCATCTGTCAGCATGGCTGAAAACATGAGACTGAACAGGGTGGGGGCAAGAACACACCCTTGCTTGACTCCGTTGGAGACATGGAATGGTTCTGAAGTCTCTCCATTGTCTTGGACTTGGGCCAGCATCCCATCGTGTAGTTACCGTATCATGGTGATGAACTTTCTGGGACACCCGTACTTCGCCATGATTCTCCAAAGGCCATCTCTGCTAACAGTATCGAAGGCCTTGGTCAGATCGACATACGTGGAGTAAAGGTCGGCGTTCTGTTCCTGACACTTCTCCTGGAGCTGCCTGGCAGCAAACACCATGTCGATAGTCCCGCGTTCTTTCCGGAAGCCACGCTGGCTCTCTGGTAGGAGACCTTGCTCAAGGTACGCTATGAGACGGTTGAGTAGCACTCTGGCCAGAGGTCTTGCCTGCGACGGACAGCAGGGATATTCCACGATGGTTGTCACAGGCCTGACGATTTCCTTTGCGCTTGTACAGGTGTATGATGGAAGCGTCTTTGAAGTCCTGTGGAACTGCCTCATGGTGCCAGATGAGCTGGAACAGCTGATGAAGTTTCTCAGTCAGCGCCATACCACCTTCTTTGTAGACCCCAGCTGGAATGGAGTCTGGGCCAGGGGCTTTGCCATTGGATAGCAGACGGATAGCTTTCTGGGTCTCCTCCAAAGTTGGAATGGCATCCAACGACTCACTGACTGGCACCTGGGGGAGTCGGTCGATGGCTTCATCATTGATGGTGGAGGGGCGGTTCAGTACACTGTCAAAGTGTTCAGCCCATCTCTCAAGGATCCGGACCTTGTCAGTGATCAGAGTAGAACCATCAGCACTGAGGAGTGGAGCAGATCCGGAGGTGGTGGGACCGTAGACTTCTTTCAGGCCGTTATAGAAGTTCTTCATGTCGTTCCTGTCTGCAAAGCCCTGGATCTCATCAGCTGTTATGCTCAACCAGGAATCCTGCATCTGCCGCCAGCTTCAGCTAGATGGTGCTGCATGCGCTCTTCAGTATGTCTTTCTTTGACTGTGACTTGGGATCTTCAATGTGGGCTCTGTAGGCTTGGCGTTTGTCTTCTAGCAGCTGCTTGATCTCAGTGCAGTTCTCATCAAACCAGTCTTTATGCTTCCTGACAGAAGGCTCCAGGTACTCCATGGCAGTTTTGTACACCGTCTCATGCAGTGCGCCCCATGCTGCCTCCACATTCTGGTTGTCCAGCACGGTGGACTCAAGGCGTTCCTCCAGGGTGTCAACAAAGCTCTGCTTGATGTTGCCTATCTCCAGCTTGTTGACATTTAGGCGTTTGAGTGCTTTCATGCCCTGAGGCCGTCTCTTGGGCTGGATGCGGAGGTTGAGCTTGGAGACGATAAGGCGGTGGTCTATCCAGCACTCGGCGCCGCACATGGCCCTCGTGACTCGTACGTCCTACCTGTCCCTCTTCCTGCCGATGACAAAGTCTATGAGATGCCAATGCCCAGAGCGAGGATGCATCCATGACGTCCTGTTGCGGGTAGGGAGGCAGAAGATGGTGTTTGTGATGAGAAGGTCGTGCTCGGCGCATGTCTGGAGAAGTAGATGGCCATTGCTGTTACAGTTACCAACCCCATGCTTCCCAATTATGCCTTCCCAGGAGGTGCTGTCACAACCAACTCTCGCGTTAAAGTCACCAAGAATGATGAGCTTGTCTGCGTTGGGAACAGTGGTGATGACAGCGTTCAGGTCCTCGTAGAACTTGTCCTTGATCTCATCCGGGTTGGTCATGGTGGACGCGTAGGCGCTGACAATGGTGGTAAACTTCTTCCCGTTGCATATAGGGAGTTTCATCGTCATCAGGCGATCGTTCACTCCTTTCGGAGGGCCAGCCAGCTTGCCAACGAGGGTTGTCTTCACTGCAAAACCAACTCCAGCCTCACGTCTCTCTTCAGGTCTGCGACCACTCCAAAAGAAGGTGTAGCCTGCGTCTCGCTCACAGAGTTCGCCTTCTTCTGCCAGTCTGGTCTCACTTAAGGCAGCGATGTCGATGTTGTACCTGGCTAATTCACTCCCAATGAGTGCTGTGCGTCTCTGTGGTCTGGCTGAGTCGCCTCTGTCCAGAAGCGTACGCACGTTCCATGTGGCAATGGTCAATGGGGTGCTCCTTGTTTTCTTCTTTCTTTCCTTTGTGTGTCGACCGCTTGAGTAGGGTCCCCGTCAGCCGCTGTATGCTGACTAGGTTGGTGTGGAGCAGACATTGTTTAGGGCACCTTTTCTAGCCCCTTCCTCATGCCATGGAGGTGAGCAGTGCTGTCCTGAAGAGGGCTGCTCAGCCGCTCAGGGGGCTGCCGATCTCCACCGCTGCTCCAGTCAGTGAAAAACGACCCTATGGCCTGAGCCGCCTATGTGCAGGTCCGCGGCTACGACTGTCAGTGTACCCACACCTGTCGCTTCGTCGCTCGCCTGTCGCCACAGGGCTTGGGGAAAATTATGGTATGGGATGAAGGATGACTGATGACTTGCGCAATGACTTTGTTTATAGTGAGGAGGAGTTGCGCACCGTCGACCTCACTCTCTTGTCCGAAACCGTCTGTATCCAGTGGTAAGACGAGGTCAAGACGACTGGAGATGGAAACGGATGCAGTGGATGACCAGGATGTCCTATATGCCTCATCCTGCCCTCAGCACTCCACAGTGCTCTGCTGCAACCGCCTTCCTCTCCGTTGAACCATGAGGATTTCTTCCGCAGAGTCCGCCGGATCCAGTCTTCACTGGCTTGGGTAGGCAAGCCCTAACTCACCGAGGGTTTGAGACCCGTCGGCTACCCTCACCTAGTTTAGCCAGCCTGTCAAAGCCGTTGCCCGGGGGTTGGGTGCTGCCGCATGCTAGCAGCTTCTAGGACCCATAGGTGAGAGCTGGGTGCTGGTGGGGACCAACAGAGGACGAACCACTCCCGGAAGAGCGTGACAAGCCCCCCCTCTAGAGGTACTACCCCTCCCGTGCACCCCCTAACCCCCTGATGATGGAAATGACGGTGATGTTGATGATGGTAATGGTGGTGATGACGACGACGATGATGGTGGTGATGATGATGGTGATGATGATGATGATGATGATGGCGATGATGAAGAGGATGGTGACGATGATGATGACATCCATTTAAATGAAAGCACAGCGCTGTGACGGTGGCCCAGTGGTTAGAAGCCCGACAAGGACGCGAGTGTCCACGGGTTTGAGTCCATGCACGGACCGGGACTTTCTTCTTCTTCCTTCGTGGGCTGCAACTCCCACGTTCACTCGTATGTACACGAGTGGGCTTTTACGTCTATGACCGTTTTTACCCCGCCATGTAGGCAGCCATACTCAGCTTTCGGGGGTGGACCGGGACTTTGACTCTCCCTATACAAGACCTCGAGTGGCGGTCTGGGAGCGGGTCGTTCGGATGAGATGAGAAACCAAGGTCACGTGTGCAGTATGCACTTAGCGCACGTAAAAGTACCAACAGGTTGTCCCCGGCAAATTCTGGAGAAAAATCCACTTTCTTGGATATGCCTGTAGACAAAAACAACATATGAGCAACGTTGCGCTGTAGCACTCCACGGGAAGAACATCCCGAATTCCAAAGAGAGAAATCTGTTGTGGCAAAATGTAATACAATACAAAACAAAACAAAACGAAATAAAGCAAAAGAAATGCAATACAATACAACACATAACAGTATAATGCAATACAGTACAGTCAACACAATACAGTACAATACAATACAGTACAATACAAAAGCTACACTTTTTGCTTTCATTGCCGAAACCATGACCCAGTTATACATCAGTGCATCAATGAAAGTGCACCAACTTTTTTCTGTCTCTGAATGATTTGCAACTGCTGCTATCAGTGCGGAGGAAACTATATTGACAGACTGGTGAAAGATGTCTGTAAAACCACGGGTTTTTCTTATCTATCATGTTTGAATCACAAAGCAAAGTCTGTAAGACCTGATGAAGTGCACCTTGCCAACCGTTTATTCCTCTCCCATTTTGTTTTGACAATTATTAAATACAAGGCAATTTTCATCATACCAGTTCACTAATATGTCATTTCTCTTCGGTCGTCACAGTCATCGTCATTGGCGATTGGCCCTGTTGTTCACGGACTGGTCAAGTTTATGCATTCAGCCACGTGCAGAGTGAACGGGAACGTCAAGAGCACTGCACCTTGCGGTGCATCAGTGTTTGGAAAGTAAACAGTAGACATGCAATCGTTTCGTCACAACTCACCCGCTCCACAGACCAAGAGACGTTGACCTGCCTTGACCCCTGCCCTTTGACACCCAAAAAGGGCGCAGGCCATTGGCTGAATCATAGCCGCCTCCTCCCAGCTCACTTTTGGGGATAGTCTGACACACACACACACACACACACACACACACGCATACACACACATGCGCGCGCGCGCAAAACTAAAACTGAACCGAAACTGTTCAAATATAAAGTTGCAATTGATTTGATAATGGGCATTAGCAAAACACCTACGTATACATCGCGTGTACACACAAACACCTGAACAAATTCCGATGTGTCAAAATGAAATCAAACTCGATATCAGAAATAGAAAAGAAATAGTGCTGAAAGAAACAGGGGAATTTTCCCTCGTGTGATTCATTGAACGATAGGAAACTCAGAAATATTAGTGAAAGTAACATCTACCTTACCTCTATTTCGATAAACACACACAAAGCCCCACGAACACACACATACGAAGAGACATACACAGGCACACAAACATACCCTCCTCCCCTCTACACTCACATACACGTACACCGTTCGTTCGTTTATTTATTTATAGTCTGTTCATCTAAGATGATGATATTAGACTGAAAATATCATTTCTATCATAATGATGATTGTTATTATTAATTAGAAATCGATATTTCTGTATATTCGAATGAAAAGGGGGGCGTTTGAGGTGGAGGGGAGGGGGGAGGGTGGTGGTGGGGGCAAGGGGGGAGGGGACTAAGAAAGAAAGAGACAGACAGACACAGAGAGAGAACAGAATGTGGAAAAGATTGAGTACAAAATCTAAAATGGAGATGGTGAGTGTCAGTGATTGGAGAAAGAAAAAACATAATATTGGAAGGGTGTGTGTGAGAGGCGGGACGGGGGAAGCGGGATTAGGACCAAAAAAAAAAAAGCAATAATCAAATATTGTATGCACTACTTCTATAGATTATTATTTGAAAAGAGGTTCATGTGGGGACCTGCAATAAATAGCCAACTGGACTATTTAACACACAGCTAGCTAACATTAATAAAGAACAGTTTGAAATATAACTTCTTCAAAAAAATGTTAACGTTTGAAACTAGTAACACGTGTTCCGTAATTTCTGGAGGCAAAAAAGGTTTCATTACTAAACAGCGGGTTAAAACGTGCTCTACCGTTAAACGTCCCTTGCAAATGCATTCAATATTTTCACAATATTTTGTGTATGGGGCATTTAGTAATAACCTAAATGCCATGCTCTTAACAGCCCTGCCAGTTCTTTTAGCATTTAATAAGGCAGAAGTGTTCACTTCTAAAGACATAAAGGAATTCTGCATATTTCTTTCAACAATATTACACATTTCAGATGATGATAAACGATGAGGAAGTTCAATTGCATTTAAAGCGTTTTTAGCTCCAAGCTTTGCAAGATGATCTGCACGTTCATTAGAGAAAAGCCCACAGTGTGAGGGAATCCAGCACATTTCAATATTAGTTCCTCTCATTTGAATACAGTGAATCAAAAATCTTATTTCAAAAATGATGTTATAATTAATGCCCGTACAACCTGATTTGATAGACTGCAGAACTGATTTTGAATCAACACAAAAGTTTAGGGGCAGATCAATTAGATATGTTAATGCCATAAGGACGGCAATTAATTCAGCTGTAAAAATTGAGAAGCCCTTTCCAATATGATATGACTTTTTAATTTTCAGAGCAGGAATTGCATATCCAGAACCAGCAAACTGATTTTCTAGAACGGAACCGTCTGTAAATATTTTTAAGTGGTGGGGGTATGTTTCAGACAAGTGTGATTTGACTCGAGAAGCTAGTATATTGGGATTTTCATCTTTCTTAATGTCACAATATTGAATGTCAAAAGCTGTTCCCGTTAATTCCCATAATGGAACTGGCGAAGTGCTCATAATCGGAGCAACATTTTGTGGATCAACATTTGATTGATTAATAGTATCTGACTCGTATGTAGAAATAGTTTCTAGATTTCTGTTCTGTTTCGCTCGTTTCGAAAAAAGTTTGTCAGGCCGTATATTAATCTCAGTTTTGACAGAATTTTCTGTAGCATTTGCTCTAATTACATATTTTGCCGATGCTAGCTTTCTTAATTCATTAATAGGTAGTATTCCTGCAGCTCTATACGACTGTAATGTCTTCGTATGAAATGGAACACATAGGGCCAGCTTTATGGCTTTGCTATCTAGACTTTACATTTTTTAAGGAAAGCATTCGGAGCAGAGAAAAATACCTCCTGTCCATACGTCAATATAGATCTTACCAGTGCAGTAGCGAGATGAATAAGTGTTTTTGGATCTTGACCCCAAGGCTGTTTACTGACGATTTTAAGAAAATTTAAGCTTTTCATTGCTTTTGATCTCATGTTTTCTGGATGTTTCTTCCAATTTAGCTTTGGAGTAAAATAAACACCAAGGAATTTGACCTCAGATTTATAAAAGAATACACGTACACCAACGCACACACAAACACCACCTAAACATCCATACACACACGAAGACTCAATCGGCCTACTACTATTACTACTACTTCAAAAACAGCTTTTACTACAACCACTACTATCCTGCAACCACCACCACCTCAACAACAACAAGACAAGAGAGGCAAGGCCTTCAAGACTCACTTGTGATAAGCACTAAATCAAACAGACAACCACCGATATATATATATATATAAATATATATGTATATCCTCTCTCTCTCTCTCTCTCTCTCTCTCTCTGTGTGTGTGTGTGTGTGTGTGTGTGTGTGTGTGTGTGTGTGTGTGTAATACAATACAGTTTGCTTTTACAAAGAACTCCATCAACGCATACCAGAAAAATGATGCAGATTTAATATTCGTAGAACAAACAAACAAACAATACTAAATGGACAACCTTTCCAGTACTAAGTCCACATTTCAATTATCTTTTCTTTTGTTAAACGATATTGTCTTGGATGGTGCTGACTTTGTTTTTTTCTCGTGTGTGTGTGTGTGTGTGTGTGTGTGTGTGTGTGTGTGTGTGATGGGTTTTTTTTCATTGGCAATTTTAACATTCAGAACAAATGGAATGCTATCACACTGATCAAACAGTTCTGTGAATCTGAAATAGCAGTGTTAAACTTAAAATCAGATATGTTTCGACGTAGGCATGCTTTTTCAGTAAAGTGTGTGCACTTGTACACACACACACACACACACACACACACACACACACACACACACACACACACAGAGAGAGAGAGAGAGGCAAAAGTGCAACTGTTACAATCATCAAGAACAAGTCTGTCAGCTGATTACGGCAATGTAGTTGAGATATTTGTGTGGAAAAAAAATTAGTATAGACTTCGCACACAAACAGAACAGGGCCCAACCTTTTGAACAAAAATTACAACAAAGCAAAACAAAATCCACGCCCAGCAACATGGAAATGTCACTGCAATCATGTTTATTCTTACTGCTATTCTTCTTCTTCTTCTTCGTTCGTGAGCTATGTAGGCGGCCATACTCCTATTTCGGGGGTTATTCTTCCTGCTATAAAACATCCGAAATTTGGATGATGAAAATGAGCGCATTACCTTTCCATAATCAACAGCGACTTAACAGTTGTGCGCATGTATGTGCTGCACTGTGTAGAAAAGAGTATGGCTGTTTCAGGGGCAGTGTGTTCCAACAGGATGAGTGAGCAGCTGTTTTTATTGTCAGTGCTAATGATCCCTGGTCTTCTTGGTCCACTGGTTTTGAATGAACACTCTGAATTCTTTGTCTTGCTGCTAGCACAACACAACTCCCTCCCTAGCGCTCTCTCTCTCTCTCTCTCTCTCTCTCTCTCTCTCTCTCTTATCAAGAAATATCATATGTCCATGAACGTCACATACATGATGTTCTGACATATAAGGCAACAAGATGGTGCTGATTTTACTGACGTTTGAAACTTGTTGTAATGATTTTTTTTTAAATAATGATAATAAAAACATATAATCATGGATCTTCCCCCCAGGTTACCTGTAACAGAGCTTGGCGGGCCAGACTATGAAGGTGGCCAGAGATCCCGGGGTGGGGGCAGCGGACATCATCTTGGCGTAGGGACACAGGTTGGCCCTCCCCTCTCTACACCAAAGGCAGTGACCACACCCCGGGTACTTGGGGGAGACCGCCACCCGGTCACCTGTGAGGAGAGGGGGAGGACAGGGGAGGGGGGGGGGGAGACGTGATCAGGATGGTCATGCTATTACAATTGTGTTTCAGTTCTAGTGAATGCACATCTTCCCCGCCAGTGGCACGGAATTTCAGTGAAGATTCGGTGCGGAGGTGACCCCTTCTCTGTCCGCGTGTCTGTCTCAGACTAATGGGAAGTGAGTTCCACACGATTGGAGCAGTGTGATTAAATGCTCTTTTACAACTACTACTATCCTACAACCCCCACCACCATAACAACAATATAATACAAAAGAGGCAAGGTCTTCACCAACAATCTTAAAAAACACGTGTTGGAATTTTCATTGGTTATCATATCGAATGAGAGGGAAGAATACGAGAAGAGAGAGAAAAATAGAAAATAGAAAGCGCCGATTGTTTATACCAAAGACTGCATTCCGTGTTTGTGTTTCACTCCACGGACTTTGGTTATACCAGTGACTTTGCTTTGAAACTGACAGCAACTCAAGATCAAAGTGAAGTCAGGAGCAACACATCAAACAAGAAAGAAGAGTTGTTGGGTTTTTTTTGTTGCTCTTTACTTGAAGCAAACTGACTGTTCTACCAGCAATGAACAAGAATGGCTGAATGTGATTGACATCTACAAATCTATAATTATATATATTAAAAGAAAAAGTCACTAGAAAAGCAGAGCCAGGCACCACAGCACTGCAGTTCCTGCCAGCCAGCCACTCACCCAGCACCAGATCCGTGACGCCAGGCCCCAGGCCGGAGACGACCCCGCAGCTCTCGTGACCCAGAACGATGGGCTGGGGGAAGGGGACACCACTGGCCACCCTGCACCCTGTCCGGTAGTGAGCCAGGTCTGACCCACACACACCCACCGCCCGCACCTCGATCTGCACCTCTGTGGGACACACAGGGCTTGGTTACACCTCTGTGTGTGTGTGTGTGTGTGTGTGTGTGTGTGTGTGTGTGTGTGTATGTATGTGGTGTGTGCGTGTGTGTGATGTCACTGTCGACCAGCATTTTAATGTTTTTCTGTCTCAACATAGATGATATAGATGCCTGACGTAGGTATACCCCCCCTCATCCCCCCCCACCCCAACCCCTAACCCCCCACCTCCCCACTCCCTCCTCCCCCCCGACACATACCAGTTCCCACAATTCATACACATCATATATTTTAAGGCACAATTTTCTTTTTCATGGTTCATTACCACGTTCTTGGAGATGTTGATATTCGCAACTTCGTTCCTTTGTTTGCAGGCGGCGGACTGCCGCCCCAACCCCCACCCCCACCCCTCTTTCCGCAAATAAAGTCCCTCAAGAATCGCAGGTCTTCAAGCCAGAGAAACTGCACAGTCATTCTGTTCCAAGGACCACAGTCAGACTACAGGCAGTATAAGTTACCAAGAGTCACGCAAGGAGACAAACTGGTGTTTTAGCTGTGGGGTGGAGGGAGGGGGAGGGGTGCGGGAGGCAGAGGAGGTACGCTTTCTGATGTGAGTTTATGTTTCAGAGAACATCGCTTCTTTTGTGGTGAAAACTGTCAATTAAGTAAACTCTGAAATAGAAAACAAAATGTCCAAAAATCTGGGTATCAATGATGGACTATTTGTGTTGCTATTTCATTACCGTTCAAGCCATGCAACCTTTGACTATTAATTATACTGCAATCATCGAAGGTAAGAAAGCTGTGAGCTCTTTTCAACAAGTGTAATCAATTGGCCAGATTTATTTACTTCATTTTGCATGCTAATCATGAGCAAGTGAAGTGTTGTTTTCCTCCATTGTCGGCCAACTTTTGGTCATCTGAATTATTTCCTTGACTGAGCCAAACATGAGTTATGATGCAATTGCAATTTATGCTTCATACGTCCTGTATATTTTCATATTCAAGAATAAGGTGACAGCCATCTTGGGTTTCAAGCATAACCCATAATGCCCATCATTTACAACGTAGCCTCGAACGGGTTTGGTCCCAGCACCCCCAATTCAGGTAAACATCAACAGAAGAGCCCAAACATGACGCAAAACCAGGTATCCTGGTCATCGCTCAGACTGCATGTAGTATACCTAGGAACGTTGAGAATACAACTCACCCCCCTCCGCCGGGTCAGGAACTTTGTGCTCCTCCTGCAACACACACACACGCACACACACACCCACACACACACACACACACACACACACAATGCGTATTCAACTTTAAGAACATACACAGAAATTAAAGTATTACGCTTTGATGACCAGATGAAACTTGCATTCGCAAAGAATATCAGTACAACAGTTCAAAATAGTTTAAAATTTAATCTTCATTTCCGTAAAAGAGCACAGTCTATTCACTCCCTCACAACTATATGTGCTTATACCTCTGGCATATTTGAAACATGAGGAGTGAACCTACATCAAACTGCCCCTTGGTTATCACACACGACAATACCGAAGTGGGAGATGAACAACGCAACATTTGATGCTAATTACCCAGATTTTAAAAAAAAGCTGAAGACCCTGCTCTCTCTGCTTTTGTTAAATCTCACATTCAAGAAAATTATCCAAATCACCTTGAAGGAAATACAGACGGTTCAATACCTGTTAACAATCAGGCAGGGGCAGCATTTATATTTTCGTCATTAAAAGTAGAGAAGTACTATCATATCGGTATAGAAATTTAGTATTCCATATTCAATACAAGAAGATTGTTCTCTACTGGAAAAATACAAAACAACTTGTGGAACCATGTCAATAAACTAAAACAGGAGTCTGACCCTGACAAAGAAAATACTAATAATAGCTCGCACAAAATTGATCGCATGTTTTCTCTTAAAACAAAGGGGCATCACAGTAGCAGAAGGCTCACCAGTCTAATATATTGACTATGACTGGATGCCATAAAAACAAAGTTTTAATGTGACTTGCATTTGCGGTAAGGAAATTACCCCTGTGCATATCATCGATAAATGTGAACAGTTAAAAACATTTGTACCTATTTCATTAACAAAATCTGTAGTTCCATCTGCTTCCATTAGAAACATGTGTTTGGAATAATTAGGAGCCCCATTGGCTCTTCGTTATAATGTTACTGGTTGACTGGTTAGCTGGGCTTTTTTTATGACAGTTGAGGAGAGAGGACTAGGGAAAGTGATGATTTAAGGCATGGGTAGGGTGGGGAAGATGATGGATTTTCGTCTAAAATCACAAGTGTGGAGCGTTGGCCTAGAGGTAACGCGTCCGCCTTGGAAGTGAGAGAATCTGAGCGCACTGGTTCGAATCACACCGGCAGTCGCCAGTATTTTCTCCCCCTCCAATAGACCTTTAGTAGTGGTCTGGACGGTAGTCATTCGGATGAGGCGATAACCGAGGTCCCGTGTGCAGCGTGCATTTAGCGCACGTAAAAGAACCCACGGCAACAAAAGGGTTGTCCCCGGCAAAATTCTGTAGAAAAATCCACTTCGATAGGAAAACAAATAAAGATGCAGATAAGAGGGGGAAAAAGAAAAAAAAAAGGGGGGGGGGCGCTCTCAGAATAGCGACGCGCTCTCCCTGGGGAGAGCAGCCCGAATTTGACACACAGAAATCTGTTGTGACTAAAGAGTTATTAAAAACAATAAAATAAAAAAAAGACGTTAAATAAAAGAACGGACACAATGCGTGCACGCATAAGCACACACACACACACACACACACATACACATGCGCGCGAATGCTTGTGTGTGCGTGTGTGTGTGCGCGCGCGCGCCGGTCTGTTTGCCCGTTTGTGTAAAGCACTAGAGCCATAAAAATTAAGAATATAATGCTATATGAATTCACATTGTTATTGTCATTAATTCTCACATGCCTACATTGCTAAACGCTAGAAACTGTTGGTCAAACACGTCCCAGTATAACAGATACCAGTAAGAGTCGAGAATGCAATGCAACCCACTCTTGGAATACGTTTTCATTGCTGTCATTATTGGGTGTGGGTTTTTTTTTCTTCTTCTTTATGAGTGCACTAACGATACAGAAGCTAAAAACACTGATACGCTAAACACAGCATGACGTCACCCCCCACCCCCACTCCCCTTCCCCCCCAACTTACCACACGCAAGTCCATGGGACCGTACAACACTGCACACAGGGTTTTGGCGGACATGTTTCCAGCGAGAGGAGACCCAAGGGAGTGATGCTGAACGGACAGACACCGACTGCTCCTCTCTACCGTCATGCACTGCGGGCCACGTGATGTTTCCCATCACCCTTAGCGTGGGTCGCCGCCAACAGTGTTCAGATCTCGTCACGTGAGGAACACTGGTCCGTTTTGGGACACGAAATGTAATTAAACGGAACAGTGCGCGGCTACAAAGTGTAGGACTGTATCATTATTTGACAAATGAAACAAATCATGATTATATCACATGAATATGATTCCATAGTTCCCATAAACAACAATAATTACATGCTGCTTTGTCTTACTCAGTATTATTTCATAACTCTCTGAATATGAAGGTGAGTAAGGAAATGAAAACACGAAATAAGGGAGAACCAATGCAAAAAACAAAACAAACAAAAAAAAAAGAAAGAAATTTACATGTACAGAATTCAACATCGGGTATTGATAATTTGCAACGCGACGTTCTCATTTTTGCACATGACGTCATCAGCAGTTAAGTTTTCTCTCGGTACGGTAAAAATCACATGGTCATGTAGCATCTTCCGCATGGTCATTGTAGCATTTTGTTGGAAAGCTAGAAACATTGCACAGCACGCGCACAGTGTGCATGATGCTTCTCTTTCTCTCTCTCTCTCTCTCTCTCTCTCTCTCTCTTTCTCTCTCTCTCTCTCTGCTATTTTTTATGTTTCGTGATTAACTCTTGTTGTTGCAGTTGCTGTTGTTGTTACCGTCTACACCGAGTGTCGATACGATTTTTTCTTCTTCTTTTTTTTTTTTTTTTTTTTTTTTCCTTTTTCATCTTTTGTGCGTGTGAGTGGGGGTGTGTGTGTTTGTGTGTGAGGGAGGGCATGGTGTAAAGAAGCTTCCAGCTTATCCAGTTACCCTCAATAAAACATAAGACCAGTGACACACGTGCAACACGTGCAGGCCAGGTGTCAGGCAGGCAGATGGGGGATGCCCGCTTACCTGGGGAACCAGCCACGCAAGTCTCCCGTTGGTTCGGCTCGCGGCAGAGGGAGAGGTGGCAGTGGCAGTGGCAGTGACAGCGGAGATCTTTTCTAATCTCCGGTGACAGGCACCTGCGCTCGAGCATGACAAGGAAGCCATAGGACAGGCCCGACTATCCACATCAGTGGAAGTTCTTGAACAATAATGTAGAAAACTTGTATAGTAAATTAAAGGATGTTTCTTTTATGAACCATGTAAATAAATTCGATTTTGTTTGCCTCACTGAATGTTTTCCTGATCCTTCATTTGACTTCAGTAATGTGTTTACCGATTACGTTAAGTTTTATGCACCTGCAAAAAAGTTATCTTTGCATGGTAGACGTTCAGGAGGAGTGTTAATGTTGGTGAGAAAGAGTCTGACAGAGAGTGTGAAAGAAATAAAGTTGGAATGTGATAATGCTTTAGCTATTAAAGTGGACAAAACTGTATTTTGTTTAGATAAAGATATTGTTATTGTTGCTTGTTATGTTGTACCTGAAGGAGGTCCTGCATACAATGATAAAATGATTAAGGATGGTGTATTGATATTGGAAGAATCACTGTTGAATCAGTTTGAAAAAGATTATGTATATTTTATGATATTCGGTGATTTGAATGCCAGAACAGGTCATAAACAAGCTGAACCTGAAGAAATGTCAAACTATATTGGTGATGTGAAATGTAACAGTATGGATGAAGATAATTGTGCACGTTGTTCAAAAGACGAAACGGTTAATAATTTTGGTAAAACATTGTTGGACTTGTGTTTCATACTTGATTTGATTATTTTGAATGGTTTCTGTAATGGTGACAAAGATGGTGAATATACGTTTGTGTCACCTAATGGATGTACTGTGATTGATTATTTTCTTATTCCTAGTGATTTGTTATTTTGTTTTGATTTGCATGTTGGTGATTGTGTGGATTCGTGGCATTTGCCAGTTGAGGTAACATGGAAAAGGGCCCATTGTAACTTTGGTGTTACAAACACAAAGAAAGAGTATGAAGAAAAAATTGTATGGTCAGATGAGAATGCTAACATTTATAAAAACGAACTTGATAGTGATGAGTTTCATGATAGTTTGCAGAAGGCTTTTCAATTATTACATGTTAACATGAATGATAGTTTAAACCAATTTGTCACTGCATTGTATGCAGCTGCTGCATGTATGGTTCGACGAGTGGAGCATGGAAGGAAAAGAGTGAATGACTGGTTTGATGATGAATGTGTACAAAAGAAAAAGGAAGTTAAAAGGTTGGTGAAAATATTTCAGAGATGTAAAACAGAAAGGGATAAGCCATAGAAAAGACAAGAGTATGCTGCAGCAAGGAAAGAATATGTTAAACTAAGAAAGACCAAAGAAAGAGAATTTGAAAATAACAGATTAAAAAAACTAAAAGATTCAGTCAGTGACTCTAAGACATTTTGGTCAGTAATAAGATCCATAATTAGAAAAGCTTTTGTGTATAACGACATCTCCATTGTACAATGGCATGATCACTTCTTTAGGGTTTTTAATGATTTCGACAATAATGTAATACAAGAAGAAGAAAATTCATTGGAAGCAGAAGATGATCTTGAGCCATTATTTGACGATCCTATATCTAAAGAAGAAGTTGTTGCTGGTATCAGACATCTAAAATTAGGAAAAAGTGCAGGCCCTGACAAAATTGTTGGAGAAATGCTGAGGTGTGTAAATTCTGTTGTGATTGATTTCCTTGTTAAGTTATTTAATCAGCTGTTTGAAAATGGTACGTTTCCTTTGGAGTGGGCAAAATCCATTATTATTCCTATACACAAAAAAGGAGATGTTAATAACCCCGGTAATTACCGTGGTGTATCACTCACAAGTATTTTAAGTAAAATTTATACTCATATCTTAAATAAGAGGCTGACTAAATGGGCTGAAAATGAAGAAAAAATAATCGAAGTACAAGCTGGTTTTAGAGCAAATTATAGTACCATAGACCATATATTTACATTATATGCATTAGTACAGAAATATCTGCTATGTAATACGAAACTTTATGTTGCTTTTGTGCACTTCAAGAAGGCCTTCGATTCTGTTAATCGAAATGCATTGTGGAATGTATTGCATAAAAGTGGTGTGAAAGGTAAACTGTATATGGCACTTAAAAGTGTTTATAATTCTGTACTTGCGTGTGTGCGTGTGAAGGGTGTTTATTCTGATTACTTTGAATGTCCAAATGGAGTGAAACAGGGATGTCTCCTGAGCCCGAAGATGTTTTCTTTTCTTTTTTTATAAATGAACTGGCTGTTGAATTATCCAATAGAGGCAGACATGGTATTCAGTTAATTCCTGGAGCTATTGAGGTTTTCTTATTACTGTTTGCTGATGATGTCATTCTTTTATCTGGAAAAGTAATAGGTTTGCAAAATCAACTAAACGCCTTAGAAGAAGAAGCAGATCGCTTAAGTTTGACAGTGAATTTGGATAAAACTAATGTTATGGTCTTTAGGATGGGTGGACACCTGTCACTACATGAAAGATGGTTTTATAAGAATACAGAAGTTAGAGTGGTGAATTCATACAAATACTTAGGAATGATATTCTCAACTAAATTAAGTCTGAATTATGCATGGGAAGAATCTTGTAATAAGGGGAAAAAAGGTGTAATCGAAATTTCGAAGACGTTACGAAAGCTTAACTCTTTTGATTGCTGTTTATTTTGGAAATTATTTGATTCACAGATTGAGCCTTTATTTACATATGGAGCAGAAATTTGGGGACTAAGTGTAAATAAGCAGATTGAGAAAGTGCATACATATGCAATTAAACATTTCTTAAATGTGCCAATACATTCATCTAATATAGTGTTATACGGAGAAACAGGAAGGTACCCTTTGTATATAAAAATTTTTGTAAAGTGTATTAAATACTGGTTGAAACTGTTGAAACTTCCATAAACACGCTTATGCAGACAGGCCTATGATATGATGTATATTCAAATGGATTTAGGGAAAGAGAATTGGGCTTACAGAGTAAAGAAAGTTTTATCAGAACATGGTTTTGGAATTGTGTGGTTATCACAGGGAGTAGGAAACGAGCAGCAATTTATATCGGAATTTAAAGACAGACTTATTTGTTCTTTTCAACAAAACTGGCACTCTGATATGGAAACAAAAGAAAAATATAGTTGTTTTTTCTCCTTTAAAAACGTATTTCAACCTGAAAAATTTCTGAATATCATTACAGATAAATGGCACAGAATAAGTTATGCAAGATTTCGATTGAGGACACTTGGTTTCAACGCAAATAAGAAATGGTTTGAACCTGGGACTTCCGTAGAATTACCATGCCCATCATGTGGCTCACAAATTGAAGATGAGAAACACTTTTTGTTTGAGTGTAAAGCTTATGAAGAGTTGAGAAAGAAATGTAATGTTTTTTTAAGTAGGTATAGCCGAAATGTGCAACATTGTGCCTGTTTTATCATCTGAGGATGAAATTATAATTAGATCGATTGCAAAATTTATTGCAGAAGCGCAAAAAATAAGACAAGGACTTGTTATACACGGGCAAAATAATATATAATAAGGTAGTTAACCATAGTTGACTGAATGCTGATATGTTCCGGAATGAAAGTAAGGAGTACATGAAATTATGTATGTGAGAGGATGGTCGTTTTTTTGTTTTGTTGTTGTTGTTTTTTCCTTGAAGTGATACTATGTACATATATAATTATGGTGTCAGTGTTACCAATCTTTGTTTAAAATTTACATTATAAAGATTATTGTAATCTGTTGATGTGAAAATGTTACCCCCTTGTCAAAAGACCTTTGCAGGCAATGACAATAAAACATTTCAAGTTTCTCTGTAAAGACGTACTTGCAGCAGCGGCTCTAACTTTGAATCACAATTTTTGTTACGTCATGCCTGCAGTTCCCCAAAAAGGATGTATATGTGTAAAACAATTCAAACAATCTATATCTGCATGTGAAATTCTGGCTGATTCTGATGAGAAAAGTGAATGTTTTATGGAGATTTAGAAAAATGCGCGAAAAGTTCTTCAACAACGTGCTGTGCTACGCTGATGACATCCCGGACATGAGTCACGTTCCAGTGGTGATCAGACCTGCCAGCACTGCCTGAAGAGGTGACGCCTACAGCCATCAGCCTGCTGTCAGGGGTAGGTGGCCAAGATCGGGACTTCTTCTTCTTCTTCTTCTTCTCTTCTCCTTCGTTCGTTTGTGGGCTGCAACACTGTGTAAGCTTGTGTGCAAGCACGCACCCACTTTGATTTGTTCTTTTCGTCTGTCTGTGTTTTCCTTGCTGAATCGGTGTGGCAAGCATGTGTGTGTGTGTGTGTCTGTGTGTGTCTGTGTGTGTGGTGTGGTGTGTGCGCGTGTGTGTATGTGTGATATGGTGTAGTGTGTGTGTGTGGTGTGTGTGTGTATGTGTGTGTGTGTGCATGACCGTTTTTACCCCGCTATGGAGGCATCCATACTCCGTTTTCGGGGGTGTGCATGTTGGGTATGTTTTTGTTTCCATAACCCACCGAACGCTGACATGGATTACAGGATCTTTAACTTGCGTGTTTGATCTTCTGCTTTCGTATACACACGAAGGTGGTTCAGGCACAAGCAGGTCTGCACGTATGTTGACCTGGTGGATCGGAAAAAATCCCTACCCTTTACCCACCAGGCGCCGTTACTGAGATTGGAATCGGGGACCCTCAGATTGAAAGTCAAACTCTTTAACCACTCGACTATTGCGCCCGTCGCAAGGGCGGCCGTGTGGTGGTTTCACTCAAACTGTGGCTGACACGAGTGACAGCATGAAATCATTGACACACCCTCCCACCCTCTCATCCTCAAAGGTGCAAACATCTCCGCTGCTAACGAACCTAAGCAGGTGGTGGACCAACCAAGCCCCGCACCCCACCCCCCACTACTCCCCCTCCCCACCTCCCCTCGGCACTGGCAGTGCCAATCAGCATCCCCCCCCTCCACCCCCTCCCCGTCCCTAATGGTCAGCCAGCAAAGACCCCCACCACGTCAAACAGTCCCTCGTCATCCTCCCCCCTCCAGCAGTGTCGCTAGGGAATCCCCCCCCCTTCCCCCAAACCATCTCCAACAGCCCTCCAGCTGTCACCAGAGGTCAACCCGTCTCCCACCAGGCAGTGCTCAGCGACCAGTGCAGCACACCACACAGCCACCATTGTGATCAACACCCCCTCCTGGCCCTGTGTACTCAATCCCTGTACACCCCCCCCCCTTCAGCCCCCTGGACCCCACCACAGAACACAGGGCCATCCCTGTACACACCCCCTTCAGCCCCCTGGACCCCACCACAGAACACAGGGCCATCCCTGTACACACCCTCTTCAGCCCCCTGGACCCCACACAGAACACAGGGCCCATCCCTGACCCACCCCCCTTCTGCCCCTGGGACCCCACCACAGACACAGGGCCATCCCTGTACACCACCCCTTCAGCCTCTTGGACCCCACCACCAAAACACCCGGGCCGATCCACACCCTTCAGGCCCGCTGGACCCCACACACAGCACCACCAGGCCGATCCCTGTACCACACCCTCTTCAGCCCTCTGTACCCCACCACAGAAACCAGTGCGATCCCTGTACACACCCCTCTTCAGCCCGCTGGACCCCACCACAGAACACAGGGCGATCCCTGTACACACCACTCTTCAGCCCCCTGGACCCCACCACAGAACACAGTGCGATCCCTGTACACACCCTCTTCAGCCCCCCCTGGACCCCACCACAGAAACACAGGGCGATCCCTGTACACACCCCCCTTCAGCCCGCTGGACCCCCACCACAGAACACAGTGCGATCTCTGTACACACCCCCTTCAGCCCGCTGTACCCCACCACAGAACACAGTGCGATCCATACACCCCCCCTTCAGCCCCTGGACCCCACCACAGAACACAGTGCGATCCCTGTACACACCCCCTTCAGCCCCCTGGACCCCACCACAGAACACAGGGCGATTCACATCCCCTTCAGCCCCCTGGACCCCACCACAGAACACAGGGCGATACACACACCCTTCAGCCCCCTGGACCCCACCACAGAACACAGGGCGATACACACCCCCTTCAGCCCCCTGGACCCCACCACAGAACACAGGGCGATCCCTGTACACACCCCCTTCAGCCTGCTGGACCCCACCACAGAACACAGGGCGATACACACCCCCTTCAGCCCCCTGGACCCCACCACAGAACACAGGGCGATACACACCCCCTTCAGCCCCCTGGACCCCACCACAGAACACAGGGCGATCCCTGTACACACCCCCTTCAGCCCCCTGGACCCCACCACAGAACACAGGGCGATACACACCCCTTCAGCCCTCTATACCCCACCACAGAACACAGGGCGATACACACCCCCTTCAGCCCCCTGGACCCCACCACAGAACACAGGGCGATCCCTGTACACACCCCCTTCAGCCCCCTGGGACTCCAGCACAGAACACAGGGCGATACACACCCCCTTCAGCCCCCTGGACCCCACCACAGAACACAGGGCGATACACACCCCTTCAGCCCTCTGGACCCCACCACAGAACCACAGGGCGATACATACCCCTTCAGCCCCCTGGACCCCACCCACAGAACACAGGGGCGAACACACCCCCTTCAGCCCCCTGGACCCACAACAGAACACAGGGCCATCCCTGTACACACCCCCCTTCAGCCCCCCTGGACCCCACCACAGAACACAGGGCGATCCCTGTACACACCCTCTTCAGCCCCCTGGACCCCCACCACAGAACCACAGGGCGCTACATACCCCCATTCAGCCCCCTGGACCCCACCCACAGAACACAGGGCGTACACACCCCCTTCAGCCCCCTGGACCCCACCACAGAACACAGGGCCATCCCTGTACACACCCTCTTCAGCTCCCTGGACCCCACCACAGAACACAGGGCCATCCCTGTACACACCCCCTTCAGCCCCCTGGACCCCACCACAGAACACAGGGCCATCCCTGTACACACCCCCTTCAGCCCCCTGGACCCCACCACAGAACACAGGGCGATCCCTGTACACACCCCCTTCAGCCCCCTGGACCCCACCACAGAACACAGGGCGATCCCTGTACACACCCTCTTCAGCCCTCTGTACCCCACCACAGAACACAGGGCAATTACATACCCCCTTCAGCCCCCTGGACCCCACCACAGAACACAGGGCGATCCCTGTACACACCCTCTTCAGCCCTCTGTACCCCACCACAGAACACAGGGCAATTACATACCCCCTTCAGCTCCCTGGACCCCACCACAGAACACAGGGCGATCCCTGTACACACCCCCTTCAGCCCCTGGACTCCAGCACAGAACACAGGGCGATACACACCCCCTTCAGCCCCCTGGACACCACCACAGAACACAGGGCGATCCCTGTACACACCCCCTTCAGCCCCTGGACCCCACCACAGAACACAGGCAATTACATACAACCTTCAGCTACCTGGGACCCCACCACAGAACACAGGGCGA